>NW_026712751.1:0-115066 GCF_030625045.1 Achroia grisella
CTAACCTAACCTAACCTAACCTAACCTAACCTAACCTAACCTAACCTAACCTAACCTAACCTAACCTAACCTAACCTAACCTAACCTAACCTAACCTAACCTAACCTAACCTAACCTAACCTAACCTAACCTAACCTAACCTAACCTAACCTAACCTAACCTAACCTAACCTAACCTAACCTAACCTAACCTAACCTAACCTAACCTAACCTAACCTAACCTAACCTAACCTAACCTAACCTAACCTAACCTAACCTAACCTAACCTAACCTAACCTAACCTAACCTAACCTAACCTAACCTAACCTAACCTAACCTAACCTAACCTAACCTAACCTAACCTAACCTAACCTAACCTAACCTAACCTAACCTAACCTAACCTAACCTAACCTAACCTAACCTAACCTAACCTAACCTAACCTAACCTAACCTAACCTAACCTAACCTAACCTAACCTAACCTAACCTAACCTAACCTAACCTAACCTAACCTAACCTAACAACCTAACCTACCCTAACCTAACCTAACCTAACCTAACCTAACCTAACCTAACCTAACCTAACCTAACCTAACCTAACCTAACCTAACCTAACCTAACCTAACCTAACCTAACCTAACCTAACCTAACCTAACCTAACCTAACCTAACCTAACCTAACCTAACCTAACCTAACCTAACCTAACCTAACCTAACCTAACCTAACCTAACCTAACCTAACCTAACCTAACCTAACCTAACCTAACCTAACCTAACCTAACCTAACCTAACCTAACCTAACCTAACCTAACCTAACCTAACCTAACCTAACCTAACCTAACCTAACCTAACCTAACCTAACCTAACCTAACCTAACCTAACCTAACCTAACCTAACCTAACCTAACCTAACCTAACCTAACCTAACCTAACCTAACCTAACCTAACCTAACCCAACCTAACCTAACCTAACCTAGCCTAACCTAACCTAACCTAACCTAACCTAACCTAACCTAACCTAACCTAACCTAACCTAACCAAACCTAACCTAACCTAACCTAACCTAACCTAACCTAACCTAACCTAACCTAACCTAACCTAACCTAACCTAACCTAACCTAACCTAACCTAACCTAACCTAACCCAACCTAACCTAACCTAACAACCTAACCTAACCTAACCTAACCTAACCTAACCTAACCTAACCTAACCTAACCTAACCTAACCTAGCCTAACCTAACCCTAACCTAACCTAACCAACCTAACCTAACCTAACCTAACCTAACCTAACCTAACCTAACCTAACCTAACCTAACCTAACCTAACCTAACCTAACCTAACCTAACCTAACCTAACCTAACCTAACCTAACCTAACCTAACCTAACCAAACCTAACCTAACCTAACCTAACCTAACCTAACCTAACCTAACTAACAACCTAACAACCAACCTAACCTAACCTTTTTTTTTTTTTTTTTTTTCACGTCAGGAAAATCCATCATGGAGAACCATTCCCTTAGGGAAGAATGGATACTGCCGGACTCCTACCTGCTAAAAACCTGACGACTGTTCCTCCTCGACATAATCGCCGTGGCCATGGGATACGCAAAGCATTCACCAAGACCACCGGCATGGTTCCCATCGAAGGGACCTCCATCTAGGCGTGCAGGGAACAGTCTCTGCACGCCACCTCCAGACCCTAATGCCTCCCCGGTGAGCTTCGGATTGCCCTAACAATCCTCCACCCTAGGGTCAATTTTGGAGTCGATGCACACCTGATTTTACTCAAGTGTCCATCGACTCCCCCCACCTGTGGCCCGTGCCGCGGCTCGGGCCTTCGGCGGGCGACACAAATTTGTGACGCCCACTCTATGGTCGGACTTGCGACCCGCCGCGGCACAGTACCGACACTTCGGTGATGGCGCGGCGCAGCGTGCGGCCTTGTGGCCGGGCTCGCTGCAGCGGAAGCAAATTCCGCTGCTGTCTTCCGCAGCGGTGCATCGCACTCCCACGTGACCCGTGAGCAGGCAGCGATAGCACCGCTGAGGGCCTTGGGTCCAACGTTGCACCCGCGCCATCACCCAACCGATCTTGAGCCGACCGGCCTCGGCCAACTTCTTGCGGCGGCCACAGGGCACCGCACCCACACAGATCCCGTACCCTGGGTGTTGCGCCGGATTTCCCCGGTTTTCACCGAGGACTCCGGGCAACCCCCCTCACGCATCACGGCTCCGACCACGTCGGCCACCATCACCGAGTCGTCCAGGTCGACGAGCCTGAGCTCGGCCGTTTTGACTGGTCTCGAGACCCGGACGTCCTCGGGCAGGACCTCCTCGATCTTGGCGGCCAACGCGTCCGCCTTGTCGCCTGTGTCTTTGCCGGAATCTCCAGGATACGGGCCCCAGTTCTTCCTACCCTGTACCTAAGGTCGGTGATACCGAGCTGGGCCAATGAGATATTGGCCTTCGCATCGGTGAGCACCGACCTATAGGTGACGCCCCTCTCCTCGGCTCCCGGTCTTATGGTCAGAACCACAGCCGATGACCGAGGGGGGCGCGCCTTCACCTTCCGCGCGGGCTTCTTCTTCCGCTGCGGTTCCTGCGTTTGGCCGCCGCTTGGCCCCTTCACCGGGCGCACGTTGGCAGGAGCTGTCTGGCTTGCGCCAGCGCCCTTGCGCTTCCCGCGCCGAACCACCGTCGACCATCCCTCCCGGTTGGCTGATGTCGACGGTTGCGGGTCTCCTCCCCCGCTGGGCTCCCCGGTCTGCGGGACCCCGGGGGGGTCAGCCGCTGCACCGGATGATCCGGCAGTAGGCATACTCTTTGCATTTTTGGCGGCCGCTTGCGCTTCGCCGAGATCCGCTCTTCCATCTCGGCGAAGCGGCGATCCATCAATTCGCCTACTCGCCGGATAATCCGGTCTTCGGCGTCCTCGTTTGGTGTCCGGGGCGGGCACCTTCCGGCGCTTCCGCCGTGGTCCCCGTGATCGACCGGCGGGAACTCGGCCGCGGTCTTTGGCCTCCTCCAACTTTTTGCAGGGCTTTTGCAGGCGGCGCGGTCGAGAGCGTTCTGCTTCTTGAGCTCCTCTATTTTCTGAACGCTCTCCCGCGTTTGCCTCTCCCACCCCTCTCTCTCCGCCTTCAGCGCTGCCAGTTCGTCGGCCAGCGCGGCGGAAGACTGTGAAGCCATTTGGAGCTGTCGGTATTTCTTCCGCTCCTCGACGGACTCCTTCAACATGGCCGACTTCATTTCCTTCACGTCATCCAGCTCGGCGCGAAGCTTGCGGACTTCCCTCCTTAATGCGTCCTCCTCAGAGGAGCCGGACCTCAGCTTCAGGGTTCTGGACGCCGAGCGGATGACGCCAACAGCCACTTTGATGTCTCTGATTATTGTGCCCTTCAGGTTGCCGGACTTTTTTACGGCGGCTAGTACCTGACGGGCACCGTCCTCCACCTTGTCTCCGAGTTCGTCGGAGCATCAGCCTCTTCCTCGGGACTTCGGCAGGGCGCCACAGGACCGGGACGGATTCCGGGCTTCAGACGCCGAAGCCTCAGTCTCCATCGCGGGACAACGCAGCTTGGCTGTCGCGCTCCTCTCTTGGCCGATTGCTGGCCCCTGGCCCGGTTCGACCTGGACCCCGTCGAATCAACCTCATCGTCAGAGTCCACCTCATCATCGTCGGAGTCCAACTCCCGACGCTTCTCGATGATCCTCCTCTTGCGGTGTTTCTTGGGTGGCGAGGTCCTTCCTCGAGCCAACCCAAGGCTGTCCCCAGATCTTACTGACAGCGATGATCCTGTCCGCTCAGAGTCCATCTGCGACTCCCTATCAAGTGCGTCGAGAACCTCCAGCTCATCCAGGATCTCGACCCTTCTCATCATCACCCTCCTCAACTCCTCGGCGCTGGTCGTGTCCCCCCCAGAATACGTGGGACAGTCCACCCCCGGCAAATCCGGTGCGGTGGAGGAGGATTCTCCGATCGTTGAACGACCGGTACCTCCCTGGGGTAACTTCTTTTTCCGATCAGCCATGGTCATAATTGTCCTTTTTACGGGTGTGGTCCCGGACTTCGACGAGAAACAGAAAAACGAAGAAACAAACAAAAGAAAAGACAGAAAGACAAAAGATAGAAACAAATAGAAAACAACCAAAACAAACTAAACCAAAACAAATTAAAACCCAAATAAAAAAAAGAAGAAACAACCAAAACAAAAGAAGAAGAAACAAAACCAAAAACAAAACGAAGAGAGAAGTTGGGCGGGTTCCTGACTCCGGGATCCTCGACTTTGTCGAGGCATAGGAATCCTAAACCCGCCCAACCTGCCGGGCTACTGGCCGACATAGTAGCCGTATCCCGAAGGAACGACTACTATCCCGCCCGGGGCGTACCAGAACCAAACCATTGCTCGGCCACCGTTCCCCGCGGACGTATCCACGAGGATGGGGAAGCCTCCCAATGGCAGGCCCATACTAGGTGGTTGCCCGACCCCCGCCCCAACCTAACCTACCCTAACCTAACCTAACCTAACCTAACCTAACCTAACCTAACCTAACCTAACCTAACCTAACCTTTTTTTTTTTTTTTTTTTTTTCACGTCAGGAAAATCCATCATGGAGAACCATTCCCTTAGGGAAGAATGGATACTGCCGGACTCCTACCTGCTAAAAACCTGACGACTGTTCCTCCTCGACATAATCGCCGTGGCCATGGGATACGCATAAGCATTCACCAAGACCACCGGCATGGTTCCCATCGAAGGGACCTCCATCTAGGCGTGCAGGGAACAGTCTCTGCACGCCACCTCCAGACCCTAATGCCTCCCCGGTGAGCTTCGGATTGCCCTAACAATCCTCCACCCTAGGGTCAATTTTGGAGTCGATGCACACCTGATTTTACTCAAGTGTCCATCGACTCCCCCCCCGCGTGTGGCCCGTGCCGCGGCTCGGGCCTTAGGCGGGCGACACAAATTTGTGACGCCCACTCTATGGTCGGATTTCCGACCCGCCGCGGCACAATACCGACACTTCGGCGATGGCGCGGCGCAGCGCGCGGCCTTATGGCCGGGCTCGCTGCAGCGGAAACATATTCCGCTGCTGTCCTCCGTAGCGGTGCATCGCACTCCCACGTGTCCCGTAAGGAGGCAGCGATAGCACCGCTGGGGACGCGGGTCCAGCGACTGCACCCGCGCCATCACCCACCCTATCTTAAGCCGGCCGGCCTCGGCCAACTTCTTTGCGGCGGCCACAGGGCACCGCACCCACACGGATCCCGTTCCCTGGGTGTTGCGCCGGATCTCCCCGGTTTTCACCGAGGATTCCAGGCAACCCCCTCACGCATCACGGCTACGACCACGTCGGCCACCATTACCGAGTCGTCCAGATCTCCAATGCGCAGCTCGGCCGACTTCACTGGCCTGGAGACCCGGACGGTGTCCTCGGGCAGGACCTCCTCGATTTTGGCGGCCAACGCGTCTGCCGCCTCGCCTGTGTGCGTTCCGGGGATCTCCAGGATACGGGACCCGGTTCTCCCTACTTTGAACCTCAGGTCGGTGATACCGAGCTGGGCCAAGGAAATCTTGGCCTTCGCTTCGGTGAGCACCGACCTGTAGGTGACGCCCCTCTCCTCGGCTCCCGGCCTCATGGTTAACACCACGGCCGATGACCGAGGGGGGCGTGCTTTCACCTTCTTCCGCGCGGATGCCTTCCGCTGCGGGGGTGCCTCTGTGTGGCCGCCGCGTGGCCCCTTCGGCGGACGCGCATTGGCGGGAGCCGTCTGGCTTGCGCCAGCGCCCTTGCGCTTCCCGCGCCGTACCACCGTCGACCATCCCTCCTGGTTGGCTGAGGTCGACGGCTGCGGGTCTCCTCCCCGGCTGGGCTTCCCGGTCTGTGGGACCCCATCGGTCGCCGGCCCGGACGATCCGGGAGCAGGCGCACTCTTAGCAGCCTTTGGTGGCCGCTGACGCTTCGCCGAGATCCGCTCCTCCATCTCGGCGAAGCGGGCGTCCATCATCTCGCCTACTCGCCGGATCATCCGGTCTTCGGCGTCTTCCGATGGGGTCCGGGGTGCGGCACCTTCCGGGGCTTCCGCTGTTGTTCCCGTGATGGTCACGGCGGGGAGCTCAATGGCATTCCTCGCCTCCTCCAGCTCAACCTGGACCTTCCGCAGGGTGGCACGATCGAGAGCATTGGCCTTCTTTAGCTCCTCTAGAAGCCGCCTGCTCTCCTGCGCCTCCCGCTTCAGGACCTCATTCTCAGCTTTGAGCTGAGCTACCTCCTCGGCCAGGTTGGTGGAGGAGCGTGCCGCTTTGCGAAGGGCAAGAATCTCCTTCTTGTCGGCCAACGCTTCGTCCAGTGCTCCCGCGGACATCTCCTTCGCGTGCGCAAGGTCGTTCCTCAGTCGCTCATTCTCCCTGCTGAGAGTCGCGACTTCGGAATCGACCGTTCTTCCCTTTAGGACCTCCGACGCCGACCGAATACTGGCGATGGAGTCCTTTATCGCCTTGACGATAGTGCCCTTCAGGTTACCGGACACCCTCACCGCGGAAAGAACCTGAAGGGCACTCTCCTCAATCGATGCGCCTAGCTCTTCGGCGCCCATGTCCTCGGCATACCGCACCTCTCCGCCGAATGTTCCACGGGCGGCAGTCGCCGGAACGGAGACGGATCTGGAGGGGCCGGCGTCAGACGCCGAGCCCTCTGTCTCCATTCGGGCGGTTCTCGCCCCTTTCCCTCTCTGTGACGGGCTCATGGCCCGTTCTGTCCTAGTGGACACCTCCACCAGATCGACGTCGTCGTCGGAGTCCAGATCTTGCGGCCTCTCGACGACGCGCCTCTTTCTGCGGTACCTTTTGGGTGAGGGGCTCACCCTCAAGCACTGCTCCTCCGATCCCAGTGACAACGAGGACCCCGTAAACTCGGAGTCCATGTTGGCCACGTGAACCTCGTAGTCCGATATGTCCGCCACGGTCTGACATATCGCCTTCACCTGCTCTTCCCACTCCCTCCTGCGACTGAGCGTGTCCCCCCCAGAAGACGCGGGACAGTCCACCCCCAGCTGATCTGGTGCGGTGGAGGAGGATTCTCCGGCCGCGGAGCGACCGGTACCTCCCTGGGGTATATTCTTTTTTCGTTCAGCCATTTCATGATTTTTCCTTTTTACGGGTGTGGTCCCGATCTCCCGCCAACAACGACGAAAAGAAACAGAAAAGAAAACCAAAAAGATAGGACAGACAAAAGACAGAAAAAAGACAGACAAAAACCAAAGACTAACTAAAACCCAAATAAATTAAAACAAAACAAAAAGAAGTGAAAACCCAAACAAAACAAAGAAGAAGAAACAAACAAAACGAAGATTAAAACAAGAAGTTGGGCGGGTTCCTGACTCCGGGATCCTCGACTTTAGTCGAGGCATAGGAATCCGCAACCCGCCCAACCTGCCGGGCTACTGGCCGACATAGTAGCCGTATCCCGAAGGAACGACTACTATCCCGCCCGGGGCGTACCAGAACCAAACCATTGCTCGGCCACCGTTCCCCGCGGACGTATCCACGAGGATGGGGAAGCCTCCCAATGGCAGGCCCATACTAGGAGGTTGCCCGACCCACGCCCCAACCTAACCTAACCTAACCTAACCTAACCTAACCTAACCTAACCTAACCTAACCTTTTTTTTTTTTTTTTTTTTTTTTTTTTTTTTTTTTTTTTTTTTCACGTCAGGAAAATCCATCATGGAGAACCATTCCCTTAGGGAAGAATGGATACTGCCGGACTCCTACCTGCTAAAAACCTGACGACTGTTCCTCCTCGACATAATCGCCGTGGCCATGGGATACGCAAAGCATTCACCAAGACCACCGGCATGGTTCCCATCGAAGGGACCTCCATCTAGGCGTGCAGGGAACAGTCTCTGCACGCCACCTCCAGACCCTAAAACCTCCCCGGCGAGCTTCGGATTGCCCTAACAATCCTCCACCCTAGGGTCAATTTTGGAGTCGATGCACACCTGATTTTACTCAAGTGTCCATCGACTCCCCCCCCCCCCCACCTGTGGCCCGTGCCGCGGCTCGGGCCTTTGGCGGGCGACACAAATTTGTGACGCCCACTCTATGGTCGGACTTGCGACCCGCCGCGGCACAGTACCGACACTTCGGTGATGGCGCGGCGCAGCGTGCGGCCTTATGTCCGGGCTCGCTGCAGCGGAAGCAAATTCCGCTGCTGTCTTCCGCAGCGGTGCATCGCACTCCCACGTGGCCTGTAAGCAGGCAGCGATAGCACCGCTGAGGACGCGGATCCAACGACTGCACCCGCGCCATCACCCACCCGATCCTGAGCCGGCCGGCCTCGGCCAACTTCTTTGCGGCGGCCACAGGGCACCGCACCCACACAGATCCCGTACCCTGGGTGTTGCGCCGGATTTCCCCGGTTTTCACCGAGGACTCCGGGCAACCCCCCTCACGCATCACGGCTACGACCACGTCGGCCACCATCACCGAGTCGTCCAGATCTCCGATCCGCAGTTCGGCCGACTTAACTGGCCTGGAGACCCGGACGTCCTCGGGCAGGACCTCCTCGATTTTGGCGGCCAACGCGTCTGCCGCCTCGCCTGTGTGCGTTCCGGGGATTTCCAGGATACGGGACCCGGTTCTCCCTACTCTGAACCTCAGGTCGGTGATACCGAGCTGGGCCAAGGAAATCTTGGCCTTCGCTTCGGTGAGCACCGACCTGTAGGTGACGCCTCTCTCCTCGGCTCCCGGCCTCATGGTGAGAACCACCGCCGATGACCGAGGAGGGCGTGCTTTCGCCTTCTTCTTCCGAGCGGGTGCGTTCCGCTGCGGTGCCGCTGTTTGGCCACCACGTGGCCCCTTCGCTGGGCGCGCATTGGCGGGAGCCGCCTGGCCTGCGCCAGCGCCTTTGCGCTTGCCGCGCCGTACAACCGTCGACCATCCCTCCTTGTTTGCTGAGGTCGACGGTTGCGGGACTCCTCCCTCGCTGGGCTCCCCGACCTGCGGGACCCTATCGGCCGCTGCACCGGATGATCCGGCAGTAGGCGTACTCTTGGCGGCCTTTTGTGGCCGCGTTCTCTTCGCCGAGATCCTCTCCTCCATCTCGGCGAAGCGGGTGTTCATTATTTCGCCTACTCGCCGGATAATCCGGTCTTCGGCGTCCTCCGTCAGGGTCCGGGGCGTGGCACCTTGCGGCGCTTCCGCCGTGGTCCCCGAGATGACCACTGGAGGCAGCTCGGCAGCGGTTTTGGCCTCATCCAATTGCCGCAGCGCTTTATGAAGGGCGGCGCGGTCGAGAGCGTTCGAGTCCTTGAGCTCCTTCAACTGTCGAACGCTGTCGCGCGCCTGCCGCTCCCACTCCGCGCGCTCCGCCTTCAACGCGGCCAGTTCTTCGGCCAGCGCGGCGGAAGACTGCGACGCCATCTGGAGCTGTCGGAACTTCTTCCTCTCCTCGACAGACTCCTTCAGCATCGCAGCCTTCATCTCCCGGACCTCGTCCAACTCCTCACGGAGTTTGCGGACCTCCTGCCTGCGGACCTCGCCTCTTCCTCCTCCGGGTTTGACGACCTTTGCCTCAGGGCACCCGACGCCGATCGGATGGTGTGGATGGCGCGGTTGATCTCTCCGACTATAGTGCCCTTCAGGTTGCTGGACTTTCTGACTGCAGCAAGGACCTGAAGGGCACTATTTTCCACCTTGGCGCCCAGCTCGTCGGCGCCCAATGTGGCATTCTCCTCCGAGTCTCTTCGGACGCGCGAGACGGACCTGGACGATTCGGGTCCAGAGGCCGAAACCCCTGTCTCCGATCGCGCCGCAGACTTGGCCGTTCGCGCTCCCCTCTTGGCCGTTGGAGGGCCCCTGGCCCTGCTCCTCCGTGCAGCAGATGACAGCTGCACGTGGTCGGCTTCATCGTCATCGGAGTCCAGCTCCTCCTGACCTCTCTCTGCGATCCTCCTCTTTCGATGTTTCTTGGGGGGCGAGGTACTCCCTCTCGCCTCCCCAAGGTTGTCATCGGACCGGAATGACATTGAGGACCCTGTGCATTCCGAGTCCATGTCCGCTACGTGCAGTTCGAGGGCCTCCAGGTAACTAACGGCCCCGTACTTCCGTATCAGCTCCTTCTGATACCTCTCCTCATCGCTGCCCGTGTCCCCCCCAGAGTACGTGGGACGGCCCACCCCCGGCGAATCCGGTGCGGTGGGGGAGGATTCTCCGGCCGCAGAGCGACCGGTACCTCCCTGGGGTAATGTACTATTGCGTTCAGCCATGATGTTATTTTCCTTTTTACGGGTGTGGTCCCGACCTCCTGCCACCAACGACGAAGAAAGAAAAAATAAGAACAACCAAAAAGACAGCAAAGACAAAAGACAGAAAAAGACAGATAACAACCAAAACGAACTAAAAACCAAAATAAATTAAAACAAATAAAAAGAAGACAAAACAAACCAAAAACAGAAGAAGAAACGAACCAAAAATAAAAACGAAGAGAAAGTTGGGGGGGTTCGCCGGCTCCGGCAGCCTCGACTTTGTCGAGGCATGGGAAACCGCGAACACGCCCAACCTGCCGGGCTACTGGCCGACATAGTAGCCGTATCCCGAAGGAACGACTACTATCCCGCCCGGGGCGTACCAGAACCAAACCATTGCTCGGCCACCGTTCCCCGCGGACGTATCCACGAGGATGGGGAAGCCTCCCAATGGCAGGCCCATACTAGGAGGTTGCCCGACCCACGCCCCAACCTAACCTAACCTAACCTAACCTAACCTAACCTAACCTAACCTAACCTAACCTAACCTAACCTAACCTAACCTAACCTAACCTAACCTAACCTAACCTAACCTAACCTAACCTAACCTAACCTAACCTAACCTACCCTAACCTAACCTAACCTAACCTAACCTAACCTAACCTAACCTAACCTAACCTAACCTAACCTAACCTAACCTAACCTAACCTAACCTAACCTAACCTAACCTAACCTAACCTAACCTAACCTAACCAAACCTAACCTAACCTAACCTAACCAAACCTAACCTAACCTACCTAACCTAACCTAACCTAACCTAACCTAACCTAACCTAACCTAACCTAAACCTAAACCTAAACCTAAACCTAAACCTAAACCTAAACCTAAACCTAAACCTAAACCTAAACCTAAACCTAAACCTAAACCTAAACCTAAACCTAACCTAAACCTAAACCTAAACCTAAACCTAAACCTAAACCTAAACCTAAACCTAAACCTAAACCTAAACCTAAACCTAAACCTAAACCGCAGGTCTTGTTTGTAGTTCTGGTGATTATGTCTAATGACGAAAACGAAACTTCATCGCCATTTACATTTACCTTGCTCGCCATCTATTGCACAATAGCGGTACCGCGGTGATTTGTATATTTCTTTTGCTTTGCTCACCATCTGGCGTGAGCATGGCGATACTTCCATAGGTTGTACATTAGCTTTCCTCTAGAAATTTAATTTAATTTAATTTCAATTCTCCAATTAAACATATTAGAAATATATATATGTCTAGATACATTTAAAGGTTGTAAATCTAAATGTTATAATTTGTAAACAAATTATTACATTTGTGTGGTCTATTTCTTTAAGCGTATTTCTTATGCACAAGAGTAGATTGTAATTATAGTGTTGTTTTGAAGTCCTCTGCTCCAATTAATAAACAGTGGACACCCGGTAGTCCGACAATCATTTTGCAGGGCAGTGTCGGGCTATCGAATTTGTCGGATTATAGAGTACTGCCTAAGACCCCTTATAGTCCGATTTTTTTTTTTTATTTACAAATGAGTACCTTGTAATCCGACTAACGTTTTGCAGGGCAGTGTCGGAACACCGTATTTGTCGGATTATAGAGTGATGCTTAAGGGTGCTGCCTCTGCTTATAGTCCGGAATTTTTACAAAAGAGTATCTTGTAATCCGACAAATTACAGATCCAGTGATAAGATTCTATGTTATAAATGTATGTATGTATGTATATGTTGTCAAAGTAATATTCGATAACAAATAATAGACAATGTCGGATTACAAGGGGGGCCGGATTAGACAGGGGCCGGATTACCGCGGGTCTACTGTAATACAAATTCTTCTAGTGTGAAATCCTTTAATTTTGTGTTTACGCCTGTAAAGGATCGAACTAAAACTTGGAATGTAGCTTTTTAATGTAACTTTTTAATAACTTGTACTTGAATAGTTTTAATACTTTTAAATTATATAGTTTCCTTCTATGTAACGATTTAAAAGCACTTAATTGTAGAATATATTACAATAAAAGTAATATATTTCCTAGTCGACACTTAGTTAGACTTCAACCACTTATATAGTTTTTTTTTTTTTATAGTGTATAAATCAGAGTACAATATTTGTGGACATAAATGAAACGCCATGAACGAATTTTACATCTCTAATAATATTTTTTTTTCTTTATTCTTAAAGCATATGAATGCGAAGCGCGTTCAACATTTAAAATTTTGACAAAACAAAAGAGTTTTTATGTCTCGTACATAAAGGTCCCAAACAAACATTTGTTGAGAAACAACACAACATAATGTAGTATTTTATAATAAAAAAAAAAAAAAAAACTTATATATAAATCACAGTAATATCGTTTAATTAAAATATAGTCTATACACTATAGAAATTAATAACTGTTTTGTTAAGACATGCTACAAATACATTAGTATTTGTAGCATGTCTTAACAAAACAGTTTTGAACATTAGTTCAAATCTATTGCTAGCTCAGTAATTTATTTCTTTAAACTATTATAGAATGTATAAATATATCCGATAATATATTGCAGTTTAATAAGAATAAAACACATATTGGAATTGATAAGGAATTACTAGTGATGGTCTGTACCACCGGAGGCTAGTATCTCTCAATATGTGAGGATCACAGGACACACAACAAATATTTTGAAGTAATCTATTTAATAACAATAGAATGACAAGTATTGGAACGAGTTAAAAATCATCTTGTTTATTATACACAAATACACTCAAACTTGTAACATTATTTGTTTTCATCCTACATGAAGAAATTTGCGAATCACTAAATAACACTAAAAGTAAATAACAATTTAATATATATATTTTTTTTATATTCTTCCTTATAATAGTATAATATGGCAATAGATTAAGTAAAGTTACGGACACATTGGCTAAATCACAAAATATGGCATATCGTGAATCTAAATCATTATCAGTAAATTTTATATATTCATTTTTACAATACAGTATATATATCATTAGGAAAACGTAAATTGTAATAATAAATTCAATATGTGTATAATAATTGTATAATTCTTGTAAACAAATCATATACAAGTACTTCAAGTTCACTTACAAATTTGACATCCCGATACATTTGAAACTTATTATTTAAAATAACACCATTACATTATACATATATTGTGTTCATGTACTTTTTCAGTAAATGAATTTGAGTTTTGTTGTTGCTATAACATTGGTAATGGAAATATCATCTACATTCGAAAGTTTTTCTGAACTATTATCTACTGATTGATTTGCGAGTATATGCATAGAATGAGTATAATTGCTCACAGATTTGCTGTGAACTTCTCCCGAAACAATATAACCGAAAGATGTATTCTGTAATACGCATCTGCCTGGTCATAACTAATAATGAGATAGGACCTGGTACGTTGAACGTGGTGTCAGACAATATACAATATCACGTCACTAGCAATGTTCATGTTCATGTTCATGTTCATGTTCATGTTACACGAATCAATCTTGTGTTGGGGAGTAGGTAAAGTAATCTTATTGACAACAGAACAATTCACAGAAGTGGAATAGTTTGTGTTTAAATAACTTATATTAATATTTATGTATACCTGGCTCTTTGACCTGTTGAGACTGTTCATCTATTGTCATGATCTTAAATTCATTTTTAAATGATTATTCAGTGCAATATAAAAAAAAAAACAATATAAACAAATACAAACGAAAAAAAAAAAAAAAGAGCAAATAAAATGTACATATAATTAAACTTAATTTACCGTGTACATAATTAAAAATAAACATAAAATAATCATTTTTTATGAGTGTACCACTCAAACCTCTTGTTTGAGGTGTGAGAGAACGATTTTTTTTTATCAGGAGATTCTAAATGATTTTTATTCAACGCTGTAACGAACGTGACAAGGATATGCAAATGTTTCGATTCTGTGCCCGGCCTAGGAGGGGCCCGCAGCGTGTTCACTTCGTGTAGCACAGAACACAATGTACTCTGGCCGAGCGAACCGCCGAAAATCTCTAGGTGTGCCATGACTGGCGCAGGGTCGCGTGCTGTTACCAGCAATACAGCAACGGCCTCTCGTGCCACGTAACGTGCCACGTAACGCCATGCCAATACGCGCTAAGTTTTCAGCAAGTAAAATGACATCACCACGTGACGTCTGTAATGGGGCCGTTGGTATTTAGTGCCACTGCATTCCATACCAATAACATACTACACAATCAGTTAAAAAAAAAAAAAAATTACAAATGTATACGTTATAGCACAAACTCATTATCACTTGCAGCGTAACAGTTATTAAGACGAGTATAACGTATAATTAGTAAAATCCTACAATTAAATCAATTTAATAGGGCGGGCGGCGGCTGAATAATGAATGACCCGACCACCGCACTCATACAATGTATTACACCTACAATTAAACCCTTCACATGTCTGTTGCGACATTGACACACCACTCCAACCTATTACGAACCTTTTATATCCTGACAAGTTTGAAGTACTCATTGATGTAAGTGAAGCAGACCGTGGTATTACTTAATTACATATGTGCTGCATTCATTCATCATTTATAATAGAGTGATAAAAAAAAGAGAGAGATGAGAATCTCAATGGATTGTATTTGTAGAAAAAAAAATAATAAATAAATAAAAAAAAAAAAAAAGAAAATTGGAGATGTCTTTTAAAATTGTGAATGGATTTAGATGATTGTTCTTGCAAATATTACCAGCACCAGTGGAGGTTGTCTGTCCAGATTGTAATGCTGCACAACATTTATTTAAAAAAGCAACAAGCACGATGTTTGCTCATACTTCTTATAATTAATCCGTTTCTCAAGTGGTAGAGTAAAAAAAAAAATAGGTATGTCTATTCCAAATTATTTATTACAATATGATTATTTGTATTGGTCTGGGTGTTTTCAATGTATGCATTCACAAAAAAAAAAAAAATATATATCGAAGTATTTATATTACAAATCTAGTATCCAGAACACAAGCTTACCTTTGAACTAGATGGCGTTGTGTAAATGGTCCGGGGTTATTATTATATTGCTGAATTTATATAGCGTATCCACCGCCACCAACATTACAGCTCAGTGCTACGGAATGGCAACCGATATGATGGTACCGCTGATTGATTGATTGACGTGTATGTATTGCGGTTGATATCGAGCGGCGATTGAAGGGTTAATTGTTTCACGACCGTTTTGGTACAGTTTTAATTATTAGTGTTTATGGGAAGGAGGAACGTAATACCGGTACACTTTCAATGGTCCAGCCATTTCACAACCACTCGATTGCTTGTGAGGACGGTGCGCACAGCTCAATTATGTAATTACTTCATTTTATATAGTTACGAGTACATACATACATACGAGTATGTAGTATAAATATCTGTATACTTTTAAATCAAACAACATTATTGCATTCTGAACAAATTTTACTTTACTGATTCCATTATTTATTAAGATGCGTAAATCAAAGACTTGATTTACGCATCTTAATAAATAATGGAACGTTCCAACGAGTCATCAGTCGCTGTACAGTACAGACGAGACAGCCAGTACAGCACAGCCATGTTCGCTACTATCTAGTAATCAAATAGACTAACCAATACTTATGTCCAAATGTAACAACTTGTATAGATCTTAATATAACATCCGTGTTGTATGTATTGTATTTGTTTGCTATATTTAAGGTATATAATATATCTACTGAGACATTCAGATATGCTGCCCTGTTATGCTTGTTTACTTGCAGTAAACTAATGAGCTCCAATTAAAAAAAAAAAAACTAATTTCAAAGGTAAATTGGAAAACACTAAAAGAGCAAAACTTGACAATTCAAATGAAATCCAAATAGGTTGAACCATAAATTACAGTATTAAAAAAAAACTTTCTTGTAAAATCGCTTGAAAAAGAAACGGTTGTGGAAAAGTAATAAGTATGTAGTGTACGAACGAATGTAGAGGTGTTCAAAAAACAGATGGACAAGTAAAGTAAATGAAAACATGTAATGCGTGTTTGTTTTTTTATAACACAGGGGACAAACGAGCATGCGGCTCACGTGATGGTAAGTGATTACCGCCGTCCCTGAGCACCCGCAATACCAGGGGAATTGCAAGTACGTTCTCGGCCTATTAAAAAGAGCTCATTTCTTGAAGGTTTCAATATTGTATCGGTTCGGAAATACCATTGCTGGAAGGTGATTCCACAATGTGGCCGTGCATGGCAAAAAGTTTCTAGAAAACCGCACTGTGGGGACGACTCCTTGATCTTTGAGTATAAGGAGGTGATGGGTATGGGCCTATAGTTATTTCTTCCTGGGAATCGGATGAACCAAAGCCGTCTTCCAAAGTTTTGGGACTATACCAGTAGAGTAGTAGTATCGGAAAAGCCGCGTTAGTACCGGACCCAACTCAGGTGCACACGTCCTAAGCACAATAGCAGGAACACCGTCAGGCTCACTCGACTTATACTCGTCTAGAGAGAAAAGAGACCTACGTACCAGATTTTGGGTAAATTTTACGTCAGGCATAAAAGTCTCACACCGCGAGATGACCGGCGGTGACTGATCCAGTGTCGAGTTAGACGCAAAATGAGAACCAAGGAGATCGGTTGATGAGTTATTCTCTTCAATGTCCAAATGGGAACAGATTTTTTGGTTTTTGGGTGTTGTAATAACTGATAATGATATGCCGCGAGGTCCCTGGCCGGTAGCAGCGTGGCGCTGCACCTGCGGTACCTGCGCGTCTGCGGCTTTTGTCGGCTGTCCCCTAGGGCGCGGCTGCGGCGCGTGCACGTCGGATACTGCTGTTTCTCGCTGGCCGCCACCTCCACGTATTTAATACTGCAATTTATTTATGCGTATCAGGTACGTGCAAAGATAACAATATTAATTTTTCATTACTAATACTCCGCATCCATGTATTTTATACGACGAAGTTAGTCGTGATTTCATTTTCGTTATTTGTTCATTACTTACATAGTGTCAAATATATCTACCGACAGGAAAAGTCTGATATGGACAAGTTGGCGCAAGTGATGTTCCTGTTTCTGTGTCAGACGGCAGCCATGGGGAAACAAATTGTATTCCAGCTGGACGCGAAACGCATCGACGACATGATCGACGGACTCGATGGTATGTGTCTGTACGTCGTCGGTTGGCTCATGCTGTTCATTGTTGTCGTGATGCGGCGTGTGGTGGATGGTGTGTGGTATTCCAGATCCCCTGTACAACGAGGTGTCGGAGTGTCAGGCGCGCCTGCTGCGCGACACTCGGGTGCGCGCGGCGCGTCTGCTGCGCGCCTACACCAGCACGGCCATCCTCACCTGCGTCCTGTGGATGGTGTACCCGATCATGGACTACGCCCGCGGCCGCCCCGTCGAGTTCCCTATTTGGACCGGCGTCGACTACAACACTCCCGCTAACCAACGTCATCGTTTCACGTAACATTCGTATTTTATTGTTTTATTAGGGTGTCACCGACGAAAAGTGCTATAGAAACAGTAATATTCATAATATTAATACTAGCTTTAAAGACAACTTTGCTGTCCCCAAGTCTTTTATGGGAATAGGTATAAAAATTTACAATACGATACCAAAGGATATACTGGAATTAAATAAATTCAAAACATCTCTTAAATCATATTTATTGAGCAAAGCCTATTACTCACTAAACGATTACTTGAATGACGAGCGTGCATGGCAATAGTTGTTCATGCACGGGATTTTCATTTAATGTTAGATATAGACACCTATATAAATACACATTGTAAATAAACTGGCTTTTAAAAAAATAAGTAACTCAATTGAGTTTCTTGTCTTTGACCTTCTCAATTGGATCTATATACTAAACTGACACTATGGAAAAATAATATTATAAAAAGTTAGACGTTCATCAGCGGGTAAAATGTCCTGCACGATTTTTTGAATTCTGAATTTTGAATTTTGACAATCAAGGCAGAATCATATTTTAAAAAATAAGTTCCTATATGTACGTTTACATACATATAGATGCAGAGTATGCGCGTCTGTTTAGTATCCACATCTATACAATTAGGTGTATACATTACTAGTGCGTGTAGGCAATAGACTTAGGTGTTGGGTGTTGTGATGCTGTGCAGGCAGTTGAGTTGCGTGTAGTCAGTCGGGTGTGTGGTCGTGGTACGTTGCAGGTTCGGGTCGGTGCTCATCGCGTACTACGCGACCACGTTGTCGGCCATAGCGAACACCACCATGGACGCGTTCATAGCCACAGTGCTGTATCAGTGTCAAACGCAACTCAAAATATTGCGGTAAATCTACATCTATTGCTTTTTATTCTGTAGGTCGTTTATTTTCTTTTTTCTTTTATTCTTTTGTTCATTTATTTTATACTTAGTCAGCAGAATTTATATACATATGTACCATACCCGTCTATGGTTTATTCGAAATTCTTCATCACCTGATGAGTATACTCATACACGATGCGATGTCTCATCGTACAACTGCAGGCGGGGAGCCTGGCCTGTATTGGTTAGGTTTGACAATGAGTTGATCTTTAGTTAATTTATAGAGATCGAAACTAGTGAGCGTGTACATACGTACAGTCATGAGTCGTAATGTTACTTCATTGTTTCATAAAATGTTATGTCTTTTAATTAACACAAGTAACAATATTTATTCGTAGAATGAACATCGAGACTTTACCTAGAAGGGCGCGGGACATGGTCAAAGAGCATGAACATGTCCAATATGAGGCGGCCCTTTGGCACCTATTTATAAAGTGTATAACGCATTACAAGAAAGTAACCAGGTGAGGTGGCTAGTTCAAAACAACCAAATATTATTATACCAACCTAATATAAACATATTTTCTGCTGTGGCCACTATAAAGTGTATGTTATTTTTGTTTTAGTACAAATAAGATACTACAAGATATTTTCGGTACGGCTATACTCGTACAGTTCGGTATCGGGGGGTGGATTTTGTGTATGGCTGCCTACAAAATAGTGAGCGTAAGTATTCGCTGACTCTAATGACCATGGATGAAAATACGGTTTACATAATATATAATACTGTGTGGCCACGGGCAGTGCACACACGCACCAGAGCAGCAACTTAACTCGAATCCCTTGAGTGAAACGATCAGTGAAATACGTTGTTAAAACGCTTACAGAACGCCCTTCAGCTGCACTATACGCCAAAAAATCACTAGTACCTGTGTTCCCTACTTCGCGCTCAGGTCGGTGTGGCGCTGCGGCCGCAATCGAGTTTCACTGGACGACAATGTACAATTTTCGCGGATTCTGCTTTCTTATTCATAAACGATGCTTACAGATTAACCTTGGTGTTGTTTTGTTTCCAGTTGAACGTGCTGAGCGTCGAGTTCGCGTCGATGATACTGTTCCTGGTGTGCATCCTCACCGAGTTACTGCTCTACTGCTACTACGGAAACGAAGTGAAAGTAGAGGTTAAATTGAATTTATAATATTATAATGAGAACCTCGATTGAGATTGATCCACTTAATAATGCTCGTCACCAAAACTGTTGCAGATAGTAACGTACTATTTTGTGGATGGAAATTTTAATGGACGTAAGAAAATTAGGAGAAGGTCAATTCAAAATGCTAAGGTGAGGGAAGGTAAACTTAATGAGTGTGTCGGCGTCTGACGTGATATACATAAGTTACTACTCATGTCGGGTCATCATTGAATTCATGTCTTTAGAGTCCTGCGTCTACTATTAAATACGCAGCGTACACTATTTAGCGTCACTTTCAATAATTACCAAGCATCGTATTAGTGACTCTGGTACTAGGAAGCAGGTACGACGTGACATCCACTTTTAGGGTATTACAACTATAAATTGAGACATAATCTGGTAAAAATATTACAAGAAGTTCAAGGTTGAAACTTTATACGTATGTTATTACAATACATACTATATGTTAACACATTATTTTGAATGACTATGTCGATTCGATCAGAACCAAAGATATTTCCAAACTTAAGAGGTAAAATCTCTCGAAAAACTTTCTCACTGACTTATATGAGGTAGAAACATATGTGTGGCCGATCACTAGAGATAATTTGCTGGGTCCATTGTCGTCCTAACTGGTGTGATGATGATGTGCGTAGAGCGACGGCATGATGGAGTCGATGTACGCGATGGAGTGGCTGGGCAGCCCGGTGCGGTTCCAGCGCTCGCTGCTGCTGATGATGGAGCGCGCCAAGCGGCCGCTGCGGCCCGTCGCCGGGCACATCATACCGCTCTCACTGGACACGTTCCTCACGGTGATACTACTCGTTGTTTATATACTAATAAAAACGTCATACTAATATACTATAACCATATTGCGGTGGGTAACCGAACACTCTAACATTGAAGTTAATGAAAATGTCGCCCAACTGGCAAAGTTAGGAGTTAAAACCGTCCAACAGGGCACTGAACCCTTCTGTGACATAACTCGATACCTAAAACTGGGATATTTCAAACTATTTACCAAACAAACATGAAGCACTGAATCACTGGCAGTACACTGTAAATGCCAGGATTAGTATTCAAAGCCGTAATAACGGGCTACTCGAAAATATATTTCAATTACTATTCATAATAATTTCCTCAGGAATTAAACACGATGGTTTTCAAGAGGTCGGCCTCACGTGGTACATTTCTAAATGGGACCCACTCTCATGTCTCCTCTCCCGTTATCCGGTTTTACAACAACGTTTTTCTTGTATTAAAGTCATCCCTGTAAAAATAAATCCATCTGCGGCTTCGCTAGTAGCTAGTGATATAAGACGAAGGTTTATAAGTATAATACATGTAGACCCGGGCGAAGCCGGGGTGGGTGGCTAGTACGCAATAAATGTGGTAATATTAAATTTCCAGATCATAAAGTCATCATATACGTTTTATGCTGTCCTACGGCAGACGAAGTGAACGGCCACAATGGACAATATGTAGTGTAATGTGTAATGTGTAGTAGTTATATGTATATGACGTAAGTACCTATATGTTGAATACTAAATACATACATATTTAAAGTATTGTAACATACAACTCACTCTCTGTAGTGAGTTGTCCACTGTGTGACGCTGATTGTAACATTCAATAAATGTACGTGTGTGTATATATTTGAAACACTTTTTATTTGTGATGTTGATAAGAAGGAACAATGTATTGGTTGGTTGATGTAACACTTGTACATGTACAGTAATAATAATATATGTGTCAATAATGGACCTAAGAAATAACACCACTTCCTTGTTCACTAGTGTTTTATGTATATTTATATGTGAAATTTGACTATATTTTTCTAAAATAAAATTAACCTGAGTTACTCCTTATTACATTAGCTACCTGCCAAATAAAGTCCCGTCAAAATCGGTTCAGCCATTTCAGGGATTAACTGGAACAAACAGACAGACAAAAATTGTATTTATAATGTATGTAATTATTTTGGTTTATGTATATTTATATTCATATGCAAGTACTAATTGGGTTATTTAATTTTATTATATGTATAGATTTACAAAATGAATTCTTAATACTTATGTAATTAATAATTTTCAAATCATTATGTGAATAAAAAGTAAAATATAGTTACATGTCCAAGAAGGTTTTATATTCCTACTTGATCAATGAGATATACGCACACAGGCACACAACAAACGCTTGTATAGGGTACGGTAGGGTTGCCATGTACAAATTAAAAAAAAAAAACAAGATATATAGTTAAAAATACCAGGACTATCCAGTTTAAAAACAGAACGCAGTAATAGTGTTACAATTAATATGTAGTAACATTCAAGTAATTAATATAATCAGGTTTATAATAAAAAGTATTTGATACAATTATACTGTTGACAATCTGTAATTAAGAGGCGAATTTAAAAACCCAGGACGCTGCCAAATAACTATTCAGGATTTCTTAGGACACTTCAAATACTAGGACATGTCCTGGGAAAACAGGACGGTTGGCGACTCTAGTGTAAGGCATTAATCCTGACGGACAGTTTTCCGCAAACAATTTTTAAATCAGGTTTCATCCACATGTGTTTGATGTTTTGAAATATATTTCGTAATGTGTTTGATATAACTAATTAACACGAACGAAAATGCTGTGCTTTAATCAGGAAAGGCGGACAGGATTATAGGTACCTAAGGTGTATTGGTTGTAATGAGTACATAATTTAATTGTGATTACCGCGACCGTTAGTTTCACTTACACTAGAACAGGGGTCTACGACAGCGGTCATCTTGTTGTTGTTACTTTATGTGTTTAACACTATACTTTACTACAGTTAGAAATTTACAAAAAAATAATATCCGGTAATAATGGGGGGGTCTACCCAAAACGGAAAAATTACACAAAGAAGTTTGGGAACCACTACACAGAATATCCCGACTAATAAATAAATGTTTAAAATTATTTACTACAGAATGGCTATAAGTATATATTATTGTGCGTATATCTATCTGACTGTGAATTAAATGACAATGTTAAATGTAGTAATAAATCAAAACTACAGCGAGAGTAAAAGCGGAGAGGTAGTCCGCCGCCCGCGCGCGGCCGCTAGTGACGGGAGCTGCTAACAAAAATTGAATTTAAAGCGAGCCGCCTTCATTTGAATTTATTACGAATATCATTTTCATTCATTTGCATTTCATTCAATTTCGCCGGGAAACGTTCGGAGGGCAGCGCGCGGAGCTCCACGTGGAGCACCACACGACCGACCGGAGCCCTGCTGACGCCGCGCCGCGCCGCGCCGCCTCACGTTACATCCATTTATATATTCATTGTTTTTATTTATGTTTTAAATCTTTCATATAGGTACTAGCTGACCCGCGCAATTTCGTCTGCATTTTATTTTCCCACCTTTTGCAATATTTTTCATTGCAGCTCCGCTCCTATTGGTCGTAGCGTAATGTTATATAGCTTAAAGCCTTCTTGGACAATTGGACTATCCAACACAAATAGAATTTTTCATTTCGAACTAGTAGTTCCTGAGATTAGCGCGTTCAAACAAACAAACAAACTCTCCAGCTTTATAATATTAGTATAGATTAATTTAGGGTCTATTTTGAAGACATAATAAATCTAATTATCAAATACATAACTGTATAATATTATTTAGTTACTGTCATATTTATATTACGAGTGTTGCTGGTAAGTACTTCCAATTACACAAAACGCCCAGAGAACTAATATTACAACAATCCAAACAAGCAGATGTCTGGGAAACAAAGTCTGTGCAGGTACAATACAATACAAAAATTTGAAGCAACACCCTACAACAATTCGATTTTTATTAACTAAAGCCTTTCTGTTTTGATATTTGAGAAATATCCTCAACAAACGACACCGGATCCTAGAAGCAGTGGAACGGTATTGTTACTTGTTTATACTATGTGGTACTCTGGTTTTTTTAATGGATGATAATGGAATGATACACCCGCTTGCGCTAACGGTTTACGCTGGCAGGACACCAGTGGAGGATGATAAGATGAGCATGAGGTCAGGTCAGTGAGCGCATCGTGACATCAAAAATTTATCACGATGGTTTCCAGGGGGAACTGCGTGGAGGTCGACCTGACACGGTACATTATGGCTGGCTAGCAATGGGTATTACTAACAACCCCCTTCCCCTCAAAATGGTACTCTGTATTAAAAAAAAGTATAGGAGATAGGCCTGTGAGATCATTACAGTAGATATGATGTCAATAGTAGACTCGAGTCGAGGAGCATCTTATTAGGCCGCTGCAGAGATTCTTGTCGGCCGCGGCGCTGCATCCGCTGGGAGGTGCTTTGTGTGCTCAAAGCGAGCACGCGATGAGCTGCCTCTCGATCGCTAATTGGACTGGCATACCTCGCCACTCCACTCCCGATTGTAGTACCACCGCACTCTCTGCGATGCGCTACTTACACAGTGCGGTCCGAGCCGACTAATACACAAAATACATTTTTCTCTCTATCTTTACATCAGACTTATAATATACTAGCTGTACCCGCGACTTCGTCCGCGTGAAATAGTGACCTTAACCAAATAAAATATATTTAGTTAGGTTATAACCCAAAAAAGTTTTATCGTTCTACTTAAAAAATAACGATACCTTCATACAACCTCTCATGAACCCTTTTTTGTATTAAAAAGTAACCTATGTCCTTTCTCAGGGTCAGACTATTTGTCTACCAAATGTCATTTAAAACGGTTCTTTAATTTTGTCCTGATAGCGAGACAGACAAACAGACAGACAGATAGAGTTACTTTCGCATTTATAATATTAGTAAGTATTAAAGTGGGCACTAGTTTATAAAGATCTATAAGAGATTGGTCCCATTCATATTCGTAACGTAACCCCACCTTGACGTCAACGTGTGGCGGCGTGCGTTGGCTCTGAACACGTTGAAATACAAGCAGATCTAATAGTGTAGTACAAGGGCGGTACACGTGTGACCAGAGTAGGTGCAGGTGGCGCGGCCGTGTGCCGTGTGCGGTGTGCGGTAATGGTCAATTAGATTTGCGTGGAGTGATGAGGGTCGCGTGGAATGTAGTTGACCGCGCCAGTATCGGACCGGACCGGACCGGACCGGACCGGACCGGACCGCACCGGACCGGACCGGGCCGGACAGGAAGCGGGCACACGTGCTGACCCGCACTTGTAAATGACTTGTGAAATGTTACAAAACATTTGGAATGCGGTGTGGCCGAGCACGTAGCGTATAAAATAATTTTCACCCTCGTCGTGACTTATTATTAGAGTTTGTTATGTAGGCTGGCAACGTAATCGGACATACCAATAATTTGTTACGGATTGTTGTACAATACATACATATACATATATACATATACATATACATATGAGGGTACTACGTTAAGTTGTTTTATTTACGTTTGAAAATTTAACTCAGTGTGTTCAAACTTTGTAATGAAATTAATAGAGCAGTAATATTTTCTTAAAATAACGAATGCATTTGCCTACAATTCTGTATATTTGGTAGTCATTTGTATTATAGTCGAAATATTATTGGAATCAATTGAATCCACCGTATTAGATGTAATGTTAACTTGTCTGTTATAAAATACCTGTATTTACAGAAGTGAATTTATTAGAATGGAAAATGATTGACACACGTCAATAGATATATTTCATATTATAAATATTCACACTAGCGACCGGTGGCCAGTATATGACATCTGTGATATTTTTTGTGCTGTTTGTGGGGACTGGTCTGTTCGAGTTGCGAACACTGATTAGACTATTTACTTTTGTAATAACATATGCTGGTGGTCACTCTATTTTCCCAAATTAAAATTTAAAAAATGAATCTGTATTATTGTAAACATGTACAACATCTCGATATCATTCCGAACTGCCGGTAGATTTAACATATCATTAGAGTCTGTAATGGTCCTACATGAATAAAGATATTTTGATTTGAATTAGTGAGCGGCCGTTTGTATGGCACTCAACTATTAATTCCACACATGTGACGCGTACCCAAACAGACGTCAGTTTCACAATGTTATATTTCAGTAATATAGTAGTAGTAGTAGTAACAGCTAGTAATAGTAGCTAGTAGATATAGAGGAGCAGTGTATTATATTATTTGATCGCGTTGTAGTGGGTCGCTTTCATTAAGACGCGCCGCGCCGCGCCGCCTCGTCCTCTCCAAAGTATTTGCCATTTTCTAATAAACAATGTTTGAGTGGAGTTCAAATTTCATTGCCCTTTTAATTAAATGTTGAAGGGTGATTTGTTCGGAGCTGACTGCTGGCTGCCGGCGCCGGGGCCGGGGCCGGGGCCGGGGCCGGGGCCGGGCCGGGCCGGGCCGGGGTCGAGTTACGTAACTATGACATGTACAGTTGTACACACTTCTGTTTGTTAGCTTCTTTCTTTCATTCTTATTCTCCCACCTATTTATTGTCCATTATTAAATACAATTTCGACTAGTTTAATTTGTTTTTACCACGTCGAAGGCATTCAAGTATACTGTCATCTGATGACCGCAGCCTATACACGCCTGAAACATCAGGGTGTCAAGTGCGTGTTGTCGATCTTTAAGAAACCTTAACGTACCCTCTTCAAAAGCCTCATGCTGTAGTCTCTAGAGGAAATTTTACCATCGGCTTCAGCCTCAGCGTATTATCTGACTTCCGGTGATCACGGATTCCTGGGCAGCTGCAGCCATTTGGTTTCATGAGTATGATTGTTTGGATTGGTGTGAGTGTTTTACTCGACTCTTATGACATTTTTCTTATGACATATATCTATATAATTCTACTTAATCACGTTTATTTTAATTATTGTTACAATGACTAATTGTAATATTTTCAACGAGTTATTTAACAAAAATATTGTGTACATTATGTATTTTTATGATCACATATCTATGAATAGCACTAGTCCTATATTATAAACATTTATCTTATGTCATAAATGCAAACTGTCAATTTTGTAGAAAGCGTCTAGTAATGTAATCCTTTGTTTGTATTCACATTATGCAACAAAAAACAATGAGCCCAATCAAACGAACAGCGAGAAACAGTAAACGAGCGCGGGAGATAACTCAATAGCAAATAAACGGCTCGCGGGAGTTCTTTGTTGGTCCAAACTCAATTTAGCGGAATTACTCTACACTCAGCCGAGTTTAAAACTGAATTAGATTGTAGGGCCCTCGCTGAGTAGCGGGCGGGGCGCGGCCCGCGCGGCGGCAGCGGACAGCGGACGGCGGACGGCGGACGGCGGACGGCGGACGGCGGACGGCGGACAGCGGACAGCGGGGAGTCTCAAATATCTCCCAATTATAAAATTATACTGGACAAAAGGAAAGAAGAGTATTCTACAACACTCGTGACTAGAACAAGTTATAAAATAAGTGGTGTCTGGTCGTATCCGGGCTGCGGTCATCCGCTGCAGACATCGCGTTGGGCGAGGCGCCGCGCCGCCCTCCGCCCCGCGCTACTATTAACTTCCAAAGTGAAGTCAAAGTCCAAACTGATTATAAAGGAGAATATAAATGGAATACGTTTAACACATCCAGTCTAATAGTTTCACACGTACCTCTTATACACTAGGATACTTTTAAAAAAGTATATCATATAATCTTGTTCTTATTTTCAATCTTTATATATAAAAATTACGTGTCTCGTTGTTTGTCCGCGATGGACTCCTAAACTACTGAACTGATTGCAAATTTTATTTGCACATTGTGTGCAATTTGATCCAACTTGAAAGATAGGATAGCTTACATCTCATTTTATAGTCGCAATATTATTTTATTGCAAATTATTTTTATATATAATGAAACTGTTAGCCACAGCAACGCGTGGCCGAGTATACTACTGTAGTATAATAAACAATTATTTTATTTAGTTATCAACATTATTACCACATTTAAATAAGAGCCAATCGGGATCGGCCCTTACTTTAAATCAGAAATGTCAATTTAGATGAACTTTAGATGAAGTTACATTATATTCGATATATAAATAATATATAGTTGGTACGTGACATAGTTGGCTTCAGCAGATTACGGGTTGTAGAAAATGATAGAATTGCTTATAGTCTTGAATTTAATAGTAAATATACTATTGATTACAAATTTGGTGGAGTGAACAAAAGTACGTTAGATCGATCGGTTGATATTTTGAGTCTGTACGTTACGTTGCGTATTTAAATTGGATGGGTGTGCGCTCCAATCAGAACGCCCCCTTTGTATTGCGTTTTGTTATTGCTTGGTACGCGACAATAAATAGTATATAAGGGAAATAAAATGATATGGTTTGGGAATATGTACCATGAGACGATTAGCTAAGGACAACAGGTAAGTTGATTATCACCGACGACAACAGAGATGTAAGTATCGAGGTGTGGTAATGACGGCGGGCGGTGAGGGACCAATACATAAAGAAGGATCAGTGAGGGAGTACTGCGGCAATCCGTCGTAACTTGTAACTCGCCGGCCGTCACCGGTACCGGCCCCTACTACACAGTGTTCTGACTCAATCACCACACCGCACCACACCGCACCTCTCGTGGTAGTACCTACGTATACTACACTACATATTACATATCCACACATGTACTCTGACTGGAATGGCAAACAGTTCATATGTTAACAATTGAGATATTTACGAAGTATCGATTTTTAGTATTTTTTAGAATTATATAAACTCGGTGGAGGGCGTCTGTATTCGCAACACAGTTTTATAGAAGTACACTCCTGTCAATGTCATCTGTTTCTTCAGTGAATTGGTACTGATATTTTTCTGTTTTAAATAAAAATAAAAAAAATCGAATAAGCGATGAGTCGCCTCGGTACAACCACTACGATGCTGTACTTCTGGGTTAACCTTTATTTCTCTCTTTCATATAAAAATAGAAATACTAAAATATCTAAAAGCTGACTCCAGTGAGTAAGGAGCGTGGACAGCGCCGTCTGGTGGTAATGGTAATTTACTTGCTCTATACAATATGATTGATTATTTCATTTGACCAAACATAACTTAACTGTAACTTTAATAATGGGTAGGTTAATGAAAATATTAGTGAGCTGCATTGTCGATCGCATGTTGTATAGTTTTGAGTAAATAAAACATTACATACACTTGTTTATGTGATGGTAGTGGCCAGCAAGCTAACGGCCCACCTGACGGTAAGTGGTTACTGTCCCCTGTATACAACAACAGCACTAAGTATACGGATGACGTTATCATGTAGCGACATCCGTGAATCCACTTACACCTTGCCATTCCAGCACTATAAAAAGAGAGCTAAATATTATGAATACTAAAATACATACACATACAAATACTAAAGGTATATATATATAAATAATATACACATACATAAATAAAATATGTAAAAAAATACATGTATGGCGAAACAAAACTTTAAAGAAAGATTTTTAATTAGAAACAAAGTGAGATTTGACTAGTTTTTGAAAATGGAATGGTTTTGAGTAGATCTTATAGAAAGTGCAAGGAGTTCCAAAGACGAATAGCCTGGTTGTTGGTTAATTTGATTTAACAATAGCATATGCTGGTGATCACTGTATTCTCCCAAATTTGAATTTAGAAATGAATTTGTATTATTGTAACAACATTTATTTCAAAACAATACGAGCTGAGTTTCTTGTGCAGATCTTCTCATCGCGAAATCATTCCGAACTGATGGTAGACTTGGAGCATTACGTAAACTGCACATTGAAGCTTTGATACAATAGTTTAATAACATATAAAGACAGCCATTAGCCAGTAGACAGACCCATTTAAACGAAGAATGTCAACTCGGCGAGGCGTGACTCGGGTGATTTAATTAGACGGGCCCGAGTGGGACCCTCGTCGGGCGTCACACCGTGACGGCGCTTGACGGCGGTGTGACGCGCTGCTGTCGGCCGCTGTCACATAGTGTCACATAGTGTCACACGGTGTAGCGTCGTGTCCGGTCACAAGAACCCGCGACCAGACCTAATGAGAGTGGTCAGGATCAACTCAGGAGAGCGCACCACGTGCCGACTACAGAATGAGGGCACCACCGACGACATATTTATATTTATACAAATATTAAAACTATATAATGTTAAAGAATATTAAGATTAGGATGTTTGTTACTTTTTTACGAGTGTATATAAACAGCTGATGGAATGAAATACTGTTTATTATCCGATGCCAAGATATAGCAATACAAGATCGCCGAAATGAGTTGCAGCTGGCAGGGTTCAAATAGAATGAGTCTCGAAATGTTTGTTGCTCATAATAACGGCGAACGGCAGAGTAATATAACTATACAACGAGCAGTACACTGTCACTACAACACAATAACATTAATGTGTTTTAATTAAATGCGGGTACATGAGAGATACTAATATATCAGAGGAGAGTATGTATATGTATATATGTAAATTTATAGTAGTGAATAGCAGAAAACAAAATATAATTTTGGTTTGGAAATTATCATGTAAATAATTCAATTCTTTATGAGAAATATATGTACATACGTAAATTAAACTGCATAAGAACATATTAGAAAATATGTTTAATGATGGCCTCGGTGCTCTAGCGGTTTAACACACCGTCTTACTTCCGATGGTCGCGGGTTCAATGCGAAACAGTTGTATTCATGAGTATGATTGTTTGTATCGGTCTATGTGTTTTCCATGTATAATATTTATGTATTTAAAAAAAAATGTATTTGTATCAGTTGTCTACTGCCCATAACATAGCCATAGATTAACTTGGGTCTAGATGGCGCTGTGTGAATTGTCCTGAGATTATATTTATAATATATACACTATAACACTTGGTGGTATTGTGTGTTGTGTGCGGAGTGGTCCCTGCGGTGGTGATACACTCGTAGCTACAAAGAGACATCTAAGCGCAGTGAACACTGACACCCCACTTCATCGGCGACGTATCTGGAACACGCTCCATTGAAATGCTTTTACAAATTTAAAAATGAATGACACCGTGCAACCCTTGCCGATTTAATTATGCACAAAAAAATTAGGGATGTCTCGGGCGCGGGCGGCGGCGGCGCGGGCGGCGCGGACGATGGTCCTCACGTTCGGGTCCCGATTGATAAAGTTTCGCTCCCGAAATACATTCGCTGCTATTTTAAAACTCGTACAAAATATTTCAGGGATACAGACAAACATAGGGGCGGTGAAGCGCGAAGAGCCTATTTAAATAACATTTGCTGAACTCACTACAACAACGGTTAGAAACTAAGAGTCGTATAAAAGTGGAGCCGTGCTATCATTACAACAGTATTCACGCCGGATAATTTCAGATTTAAAGTTTACTTTAGCGCCACCATTCAGGTCAGCAGTCACTGTGTGTGTGTTACCAGGTGTTCGGATTGCGCGGGACGTCCCGATCTTCAGGGGAAGCGTCCCGATTTACCTGATCGGGACGCTAAATGTCTGATTAAGACTAGACTTGTTATGTAATATTAAATACATATTTAATTTAGGTAATTAATAATAATAATAATCTCAGGATATTCACACAGCGCCATCTAGACCCAAGTTAAGTTAGCTAAAGCTTGTGTTATGGGTACTAGATAACTGATACATATATATAGATATATATATTTTTTGTAAATAAATACATATTATACATAGAAAACACCCAGACCGATACAAACAATCATATATGAATACAAATAGAATCGAACCCGCGACCATCGGTCGTAAAGCGGTGTGCTAGACCGTTAGACCACCGAGGTATAGTCAGCTATATTTGCACTACTCATCATTCACTGTGTCGTTTCGAGAGCAACTGTTAATAATAATAATTTACATACATTTATACTCGTATCTACAGCACAGGTGCCTGGTGGTACACCAGTAGTCGTACCTATATAATATTTGTTAGACCTACAATGAGAGTCACTGGCAGTTTTTATATATTCTTTTATCCATATTTAAAATATGATGTTCTGTATATATGTACATTTTGTTTTATATCACTTCTGTCACTGCGCTCTGCTATAATAATCGTCTCTACAAGTATTTCTATTATTTTCATTAATTATAACTAATGTTGGTGTTAATTATTAGTTAATTAATTCTATTAGTTAATTTAAACTGAAGAGGAAACGCCACTACACATTCTATGTGGTTGTAGCCCACTCATGTATAAACGAAATATCTCCTTTGGAAAGTTTACTCTCTTTCCCGAGGAGATAAAAACCATCGCTCTTAAGAATATCCTTCAATTCTTGTCCCTGACGGGTCTAGGTAGCGAACTCTGAAACAGGGCGAGCACAATAGATCTATGTAGGTCGCAGTGCTACAAACATCTGACAATAGGCCAAACAGGGTTGTTTATAAAAAAAATAGTGTTAGTGCTGTAGCGATCTCTCGTCTTGATAGGGAATCAATAACTAATAAGTGAACCTGTACGAAACAGGTGCCAGTTATTAACGTGGTCACGATCCTACATATATATGTCCTATATATCTGTGTGAGTACAGTGAGTATACTTTCCATTTCTTAATTCACGGTTTATTATTCAATAGATATTCAACAGAATGCTTGATAATAACAAGGGACGCCAACAAACTCTGCGTAGTTGCTTCGTAGGCGCCGCGCCGCGCCGCGCCGCACCCGCCGCGCCGCGCCGCCGATGTCGGGGCCGACTCTGACAAGTATTTACCTAAATTTCCATCTATTTAACATTCACTATAATTTGCATCATAAACACTTGATATATTTAGTTAGTACTATGAATATATAAATAAACTAGCTTTTGCCCGCGGCTTCGCTTGCGATAATTTATCCCCTTAGGGGTAGAATTTTTCAAAATTCTTTCTTAGCGGATGCCTACGTCATAACATCTACCTGCATGCCAAATTTCAGTGGCTGTGCGTTGATAGATCACTATGTCAGTCACCTTTGAGTTATATATATATATATAACTGTCAGTATATAGTATCAGTGTTAGTAGTCAATTAATTACATAGTATAAGATAAAGTCGCTGTCTTTCCGTCTCTATGTATGCTTAAATCTTTAAAACTACGCAACGGATTTTAAAGCGGTTTTTTTAATAGATAGAGTGATTCAAAAGGAAGGTATATGTATACATTCTCTATTTCTATACTCTAATACATATACACCCGTGCGAAGCCGGGCGAGTAGCTAGTATAGCAGTGTTCATATTCGTATTGTGTATACGTGTACTTCTGTTTCATTATATTGACATTCTGTCTTCACTTTGATGAAAACACATTTATATATAATTTAATTAGTATCGCCCTGGCAGACAGCGGTCTGCTCGCTAACAACTACGTCGAATTCAAATTCCTTTATTGAAGGTCGACAACACACATTACAATTGTAGTGTAATTACCCCTAGTGTTGCTCCCTTCCCTGGGTGCTCATGGGCGGCGATAAAAACCATCAGATAAGCTGCAAGGTCGTTTGTCCTTTATGCTTTAAAAAAAATATATCTGTATGTGATTCTAGATGTCTTATTTTATAGATAGTAATAATAACCTAGGTTAATTCACTCAGCGCCATCTAGCTTCAAGCTAAGCAGAACTTGTGTTATGTATAGTAGACAACTGATAGAAATACTAATGTTTTTTGTAAATACATATAGGTATATAATACACATAGAAAACACAGCTATAACAAATAACCTAATGGTCCACTAAACTAAAGAAACTGAAAGCTAGTAAGCTCCTCTAGTAACCTTATAAAACAAAAATGTAATTAGTCTGTGATCTGTATTCTGTGATATTATATAGTCTGTGAAAATGTGTTTTTTAGTTTTGAAGGTTATGTTTTAGAGAAAGAATCGCCTTACGTTCACCTCATAAGAAATAAACACAGCCTCACAAGAATATCTGCTTGGCAATAGAAACCAATAGCATAGTATGTACGATTTACGCGTAAGTCTCTATCTGGATAAGTAACTACTTATAATAATGAGAATCGAGTCGAAGCAAATCCACCAAATCATGCGTACAGCGATCGACGATCTCGGAATTAATTTGGAAAGTTAAGCAACTGCGGCAACAGGGAAAAAGGCCCACGAATTACCCAACTCGCACTAATTTGTATGGCAGACTGGAGCGCGCTGCAGTCGGGACCACATGTTTGTATAAGTTTCACTCACCCCACCTACATCCGTAATCATAAATCTTACAAATATTATAAGCATGTCATACATAGGTAAAAAGTACATAGGGACTTAACACTTAGCATTTTCTACCAGAAGTGCTCTGTTGTTGGCGGTGCAAACAATAATATATTATTTTTGGAATATACATGAATAAATATATATATATACACATAACTACATAAATACGGCTAACATACATTACAAAAATATTACACACTAAATGTTCCAATATCTGTGAAATAGTGATATATGGCAGTGATATTACAGGATACGAAGGTAAAGGCGGAGGAGTGGCAACGAGCGAGTACGTCCGTGGACCATTCATGTGAATTCAGACGACGCCTGTTATTGAATGTGTCTTTATCGATTGCTCTTTTCAAGCTACATTAATAGCAATCTGAACAATGAGAACACGAAATGATCAAATTTCGTAGTGATTGTATAGATAGATTTATTATAATGGTATCACATTGGCCTAATTAGGGACGATACAAAGGTCTCGTGTACTCTCGGTACAATGCGCATTATTAACAATACTACTGTCAAGTACACCACCAATTAATGATTTTTCTTTATGTAGGATCCTCATCTCATCCTCAACAGTATATTATATATGTATAACGTACAAGAAACATATATTCACGTGTTACAACACAACATTGAAGTCGCAGCCGAATATTAAATTTAAATGAACGAAAGCTATTATTCATTTGGCATGTTTTCTCGAATCCTGAGGGTGATTTATTTATGAAAAATGGGTTTATTACGCGATTTAATGGCGAGAATCGTGAACCGCGCCGGGCCTTAGATTTTACGACGGCGGTATATTCCCTGTAGCGCGACCGTCCGGACTGAATAAAACATCAGATGAAAACTCAAATATTTAATATATAAGATTAGTTCAGTCAAATGGGGCAACATCGGGATCGCTTACAAAGTTACAACACGGTATGTACACGTGAGTCGTGAGGAGGCCGGCCCGCGCCTCACAGCGGCTCGCGGGCGGCCTGCAGCGCCGCCTCCGCCGGCGGGCAGTACCTGCAACCGAAACACTCCGCTCAACACAACGACGGGCCGGCGACACCTCCTCGCATGCACGATGCAGACCTACTTACTGGCATTCACGTCGGCGAGCATGCGGAGCCGGTATGACATACCGTTTACGATTTCAAGATTTTCAGATTCAAAGTGGAGCGGACAAATTTAGTAAATGGAAAGATACCACTCGCTTAGACTACCGCTCGGGACATGATCCCTCATGCACAATAGATGCCCATGCACTAGTGGCGACGCTGCGCGCTCTCACGTCTCGGTCTGGAGCCGGCACTGCGGTTAGAAGCGCTGAAGCCATGCTTGGAGTGTGGTAGTCGGGGTCTACGGTCGGGCCACGCTAATATATTACCGAAATGAACGCTGCCGGCCACCACTTCGTCCTCTTAGAAACGGTGGCTTTATCGAAAAGAAACAAATTTATTATATAGTTGACATCAGTGCGTAAATAATCATTAGGATTTCTTTCTTAGTTACATCTAAAATTTAACAATCGTAATTTACCAATTAAGTAATATGAAGGACTCCTGAAACGCTGCCAGGTATTATGTATGGTAATATGCATAACACAATAGACACAATATGATTACAATTAAAGTTCTATTTGTATATAAAAATATAGTTATGTTGGAGTGTGATGTGAGCGAGGGGCCGCTGGAGAAGTTTGAGTGCGCGTTCGGTTGCGGGTCACGTACGTGGCCAATCAAGCGGCCCTTAAGTACTGAGAAGTCGGGACGACGAGGGTCCGGCCCCGTGCCACTGTTTGTATTGGCCTCAAATTAAACCTTCAGTGAAGGCTCGTGAAAACTGTTGTTACTTTATTCGAGGGAAACTTCCACATCTTCCATGTACATATATAATATAACACCGCTAGGATGTAACTTATGTATCCACTACTATATATATTAAAGTACGTATTCAGAAATGCTAATAGAAAGAAATAGAAACATAAATAATTTTTATTTAAATAAAGCACTTTTGAATAGTCACTTTTCTTTTTATTCTACCGCACATTCTGAATCCAGGTTCACACAAGAAGAATGAACAAGAAACTTGTGTGTTGCTCTTTTAAATAAACCCAAAACAACACAGCGTATAGGTAAGTTAGGGATACCGTCAAAAGTTGCAACCGACCATGTGATAACTTCAGTTGCGGCACCTACTATATTTGTACAGTGAAATGTAAAAGTGTGACATGTGAGGAGTGCCCCATACGAAGTGGAGTAGGAGTGAGTGTCGATGCGGGTGGTGATGCGGATGGTGTGGTGTGTGCAGGGTGTCACCTGACGGTGGGCGCCGAGTGCCGCGAGTGGTCCCTGCGGCGGCGGCCCCGCGCCGCGCCCCGCGCGCCCCGCGCACCCCGCGGGGCCCGGTCGCGGTCGGCGCGGTCGGCGCGGTCGGCGCGGTCGGCGCGGTCGGCGCGGTCGGCGCGGGAGGCCGGGTGGCGCGCGCGGCTGCCGGCGCTGTACGACGTGTCGTCCGCGCTCGACTCCACCGCGGGCAACGTATCTAAGTAGTTGCCGATAATTAAAGTTACGCTAAGTATATTAAGTACATTACAATATGTTATACATAGTCTAATTTTGTTGCTCTAAACCTTTTTGGTGACCTAATAAGTAAATAAATTCAATCAACCATTAATTTTCCTCCTCTAAAACTATGTAAGTAGGTAAGTAATAGATGTTATTGTTAGTTTCCCAACTAACCGGAGAGGTGCGCGGCGGGCAGCCGGTACAGCTCGGCGGCGCACGCGGCGCACGGGGACCCGCTCGACTCAGAGTCGCTGTCGCGGCACCGCCCGTACTCTGCACACACGTTATATAATAAAAAAGAAAACTGATATAATATCGTACATGCACTCAAATTGGCTATTTGGGAATTCATCCCCACACGCTGGATCCTAAGTAGTCTCGGACAGTGCGGTTTCAGGGGAGCTTCCTCCCGCATACACTTACATTGTGGAATGAACTACCTGCCGAGGTTTTTTCACGAGACTGCAGTATGGGGTTTTTCAAGAAGGGTATATTAAGGTTTCTTAAGGGTCGGCAACGCGCACGAGACACTCCTGGTGTTTTAGGCGTCCATAGGCTACGGTAACCGTTTACCATCAGATGGGCCGTATGCTTGTTTGCCAACTCGGACATAATTGTTTTCGTATAACTAGGCATACACGTGGTAGTTGTTTGCTTACTTGCTTACTCTTTGTTAATCCATAAATATGTATATTCCATATAACTGGATCGAAGTCGCGGGAAAAATCTGGTAAGAAATAAAACCAAAATACAGACTACCGATCCGGTCTGTCCATCTGTCTGTATGCCATGAATCTGTTTGAAAAGGGTATAATGTTTCCGGTGTATTCTAATCTCCAAATAATTCTCGTTTCCAGACTCATAAATACATAAAAACATCTATGCAGGGTACGTACTACGTATAGAGTAGGCACAGAGTCTTGCCTCGTTATTTGCGGGTTTTGAGAGGCTTTATCTCGTGTACGCTCGTCTGTTACTCCGGCCACAAGATACAATTAACGCGGGCGGCTATAAACTGAAAAGCATATTAAACAGGCTGATAGGCCGCTCTATCACACAAATATACCGTCAGCCAGTAAACAGGCGGCCGCGCGAAGCCGCCTCGGGGGAGAGCTTAGCTCAAATGTACCACCGCACCACGCACCACGGGAGGAGCGAGGCGCGGGCGACGCGGGCCACTGCTGGCACTTACCAGTGTACTACCAGTGAGCAGACTTCAATATTTAATTACAATCTAACACTGTAACTTTATTAAACATTACACATGGAGGGCAATTTTATTTACTTACTAACTCTAATGAAGTCTGTTTCTATTCGGTACAGTCTCTTACAGGTCTCTTACTCGGAACAGGTCGGTGCAGACTCTTGTGATATGTCAAATACCGTCAGTATGGAATGATTTCGAGATGAGAAAAACTGACAAGAAACTAAGCTTGTATTATTTTCAAATAAATGTTGTACATGTTTACAATAATACAGATTCATTTTTTAATTTAAATTTGGGAGAATAGAGTGAGCACCAGCATATGTTATTGCAAAAGTAAATAGTCTAATCAATGCTCGTAACTGGAACAGACCAGTCCCCACAAGTAGCACCCGTACACGAGTATGACGAATAAGCCAGCCATCATTGCAATCCATATTGAGGGAGCAAGTCGACCCGGCCCACCACGCCGCCACAAGTTTGAACTTTATAGCGAGCATGACTGTTTCAAGTTAATCCACTACGTCATTTATATTATTTACAGCATAGGCTGTAACAATCACAGTTTTCTGCCATTACCATATTTAATTTACGTTATTTAAACAGCATTTCATTCATAAATAATGTACCAAATATGAATCGGTCCAGCCATCTGACCAGCGTGAATGAGCAAAAAAACATCTTTAGGAAGTTGCATATTTTCAAATTCACATTCAGTCACTGAGATTTCCCACTAGAAAATAAAAAAAACTATTATCAAAAAGGGTTTTGAAATCAAATGAGTGTTCGTTCTGATATTGGATGTTGGGAGGGCGCGCGACGTCGCGCTGGCCGCGCTGTTCAATTCATCATGAACACAGCAAAGCGGCGGAAATTGCAAACCGGATTGCTCCATGAAACCGGAGATAAAACCCTGAATGAACTATTATTATCATAATGTCACTTTTAATATCCCGCCGCCTGCCGCCACAATGAATCGTAGTAATAACATTTTATATCATTATCTCCGCATGATAATGAGGTGTCCTTTGATGTTTATAAAAGTTATTTTCAGGCCACACAGCGCGAGGCGGCACTATAAGTCCCAAGCTATTGTTTGTTTGATTGTCAATAGACTCCGAGATCCGCGGCCAAAAAAACGAAGAGATTTGGCAGCGGTACTTTAGAATATTTAAAGAATTACGCGTTTGTTTTTATTAGAACTCGATTATATGCTGTTCCTATTTTGTTATTTGATTTTAAAAAGAAATATCACTGAAACTAAATGAGATTGTCATCTATACATATAAATAAAAATCGAGTGTCTGTTTGAAATAACAGTTTTTTACTACATGAATATGAATATAAATACGGTACATATACCAAAAATTTTTGTTTTTAATTTTTGTCTGTCTATTACGTAAGTTAAGTAAGTAAATCACTCCTAACTTTGGCTACTTTTATTTTAGATAAATTCTTTTATTAAAATAAAGTAATGTTGCAAAATGCTGAAAGCGGCATAGAAGTCACAGGTATAGCTGGTTGCTGGTTGCTGGTTGTAATATAATTAGAGCAAGTGAAACAAAATGAGCGATTTATTGTCACTGCCTGTATGTTGTTAATTTGGATATTTGGTACATTTACTATTTATCATTTTTGAAACAAAACAGGCAGTCAATAAAGATTTTTACAGCAGTAGTATCGCATGGTAAGAGACACTGTCAACTATTGATGTAGTAGTCAGTGGCCACACATCGCTGATATATAAATCCAAAGTTGTAGATAGATAGATAAATAGATAAATTCTTTATTCACAATTACAGACACATAACATACATGAGATACAGAAAAAACACGAATTAATAAAAGAAGCAGCGCTGATATTCTGTTGTGTTTACTTATACTATACTTATTACTAAAAAAATTACATAAATATTAAACATCGAGCTCTTCATCAAAATATATAAAGTATGAATAAACTGTAAATAATCTGATGAATTTTTATTAAACTACTTATACTACATAAATACTATAACAAGGATTACACATATATTGATTTGGTGAAAGGCTCCGCGAGACTGATGATGACGAAGTATTAGTAGTAAGTAGCAGGAGTACGAGTTTATAAGATTGATTTGTTATTGGTCTTTGCATCACAAGACAGGCAATTAGTACTACAAATTTATTCACAAAACGTATTTTGTTTGCGGCCAGAAACGAACTAAATACTAGGTTATGACGCTTAGCAAAAAATATGTAAAAAAATGCCAGCCACGTGTACCACTGAGCCTAAGGATCGTAAATGAGCCTAAACTCCGCTTGCACTAGGATTTCACTTCAATCGGCGTCTTTGGAGGGTAATACCTCTTTATGGACTATTCACTACGAAATCGATTTAGGTATCATATTGAACATGATATTGTCAGGCGGCAACGGTTACAACAATAGACAATCCGCTCCATTGTAGCCTTCATTGGCAAGTTCGCAATTTCCAAGCGGATTTATGTAAACTCGACCCATATTACTATTTGGGCCAGCGCCTTACGAGCGGGCGCGGGCGGCTCGCTTCCACGCTATTCATTTTCTGCAAAGTCTTATCCATTAACTATAAACTTAATGCGCTCGTACACCAAACTGAAAATACGACAACGGTCCCTCTACAGTCGTTACTCTTTTTCCATGTTATCGAGCGTTTTTAGTACCTCTCTATTATATACCTTTACCTTTAGTTTGTTGGACTAATATATGTAAGGATTATTTTTTGGTCCCAACTAATTACGCAGACGTAGCTGTAACACGAGTATTGTTTCACAATTATAATAAACAAATACAATATTACAGCAAAGTACTACAACAATGAAATTAACTTATTCTATATAGCATTAAACATTTCATCATCTATACATATAAATAAATTTGTAGCGTCTGTTTGTAATTTTGAAATAACCGTTTTTACTACATGCATATTTTGCATATGAATATAAATACGGCACATATACCAAAATATTTTTTATTACAATTTTTGTCTGTCTGTTCGTTCAAGCTAATCTCTGATGTGGCTAGACCGATTTTGACGGGACTTTTATTAGCGGGGTAGCTGATGTAATAAGGAGTAACTTAGGCTACTTTTATTTTAGAAATATAAAGTTAAATTCCACGCGGCCGAAGTCGCGAGTACAGCTAGTTAGTAATATAATCTGTAATTGAGAAGAAAATTGAACATAATCTGTAGAGGGTGGCAGCAGTACGCGAGTGCAGGCGTCTCGGGGCCGCCCGCGTCTGATTCCTCTCGCTATTATAAATTCAGGGCTCCAGCGGAAATTGCAATCTCAGCGAACGATGAAATCGTGATGAGTGTTTGTTTGTCTGAGTGCGCGGTGTACTTGTTACTGGGGGCGATGAAGTGGAGCATGCCTCATTGTCTTATGCTACTTCTTACCTCATTCATTAACTATGTTCTTCTCGTGGAATAATAATTATAGCTCAGAATTATTCGCATTGTAATAATGGCCAATAGACGAATTGCAAATATCATCCCAACTCTATAAAGTGACTATTACCGGCTTCCTTGTCAATGAACCATTGCAACAATTTACTTTAGCCCTATACTCTTAACTAGCTGGTCCCGCGACTTCGTCCGCGTGGAATTTTACTTTATTTTTCTAAATAAAAGTAACCTAAGTTACTCCTTATTACATCAGGTACCTGCCAAAAAAAGTCCCATCAAAATCGGTCCAGAGTCCATTTCAGAGATTAGCCGGAACAAACAGACAGACAAAAATTGTAAAAAATGTTATTTTGATGTATATACCGTAATTATATTCATATGCATGTAGTAAAAAACGGTTATTTAATTATTACAAACAGACACTCCAATTTTATTTATATGTATATATTAATATTGGAGTACATATGTAGTGAGTGCATCAATTCGCTCGCACAGGTAATACTGAATATAATGTACCTATATCACATTTAACTACGGTTCCTTGAATGTGGACATGAAGTTTATTTTGTTTGTGGACCCCGCGCGGTGTCTTGGCCCATAAAAAACTCTATTCTTCTTCCAACAAAAGTCTTAAAAATATATGGCGACCTTTTTTATTTACGTCGCAACGTTGTGTCCCAATGTCTCTGAGTAATTGTTATTTTTTCTAAAGAGATATACTTTAATTGAATTTGTATTAATATAGCTATGTTATATTAAAATAAAAATTAAATGTTTCCTTTCATACTCACATTACATTAAGTAATTCAATTGAGTTTCTTGCCAGTACTTCTCAATTGGATCTACATACTGAACTGGACGGTAGGGAAAAAATTAAAATATAAAAAAAATTACGTTCATAAGCGGCTAAAATGTCCTACATGAATAAATGATTTTTGAATTTGAATTTGATAATATATCACATTAAAACTTTCATCATCTTAGTCCGAAAGACGTCCACTGCTGAACAAAGGCCTCCCCCAAAGATCTCCACGACGATCGGTCCTGCGCTGCTCGCATCCAATGCCTTCCATTAAAACTTTACTCGAATAAATTTGTGCTAAAGAAGTAAAATAACTATGTGATCAGTTATAAGGTCGTGATGTGATTGTTATGATGGTGCACTGTGGGTGGTAGTGTAGCGTGCTGGTAGCCTCGTAGGTGTCACGTGGTGTCCGATTCAGAATTGAATTGAATTGATTCTGTGTACATTGACGTCTTGGCTGACCGTAGGCTGTTGTATTAGAACAGCACAGCGTCTACCACCTGCTTGCTGATGTTTTAATGTTTGAGGTGTTGTATACAGAGAATTATGAAGGTTACTATGACTACAAAGTTTCTCTCGCGTATAAATTAATATCTTGAGTGCTCCCACAGGGAGTTTTCAGAAATCCTTTATTCATCATATTGGTATAGTTTGGACGTTCTGGTTGTAGTTGTTACTAAGTATTCCGATAAATAATATGTTATATCGACCTAATCATTACATAGTATAAAACAAAGCCGCTGACGCTGTCTGTCCCTATGTATGCTTAAATCTTTAAAACTACGCGACGGATTTTGAAGTGGTTTTTTTAATAGATAGAGTGATTCTAGAGGAAGGTTTATATATATAATACATGCAAACCCGTGAGCGAGTGGCCAGTGTATTATAAAATAATGAATATTAAATGTTATACTTGATGGTTTTAAATATTTATAAGACTAGCAATAGTATACTATTCACATAAGTCATCGCGCGTGAAGGAACAATGTGAACTTTCTGAGGAGTATGTAGGATTTTTCAAATTATAAGGATTCACTTTAATGTAAGCATTTTAGGTAGCAAATAAGCTCTCTCCGAGGTCACTCTACAAGACTACCAGCGCAACCGCCTGTTCAAAAACGGTTCGCCGCAATTGCGATTTTTCTGTTGGTGTTTGGTAGTCTTTTCTATTGTGCCTATGACATACCTGATCGCTGTCGTCGTCGTGCAAAATTGTTCTGTGAACGCCGGGTTCTAATCGAGTTATGTAAAGAGAGGATGTAGGTACTGACCTTGTGAGTGCGTGAGGAGGTTGGGTCTCGGCGGCGGCGCGGCCAGGTCCAATGACTCCGCGCGCGCGAACGTGCGCAGGTGCAGCGCGCACCCGCCGCCCGCGCCCCCCGCGCCCCCCGCACCGCCGGACACCTCCGCGCCGCCACCCCCCGTCATACTGAACGTCGCGTACGGGCTGATCTCGTGCATGTCGTCCGCTGTACGCGATTCACATTTATTGACCTATTTCCTATTCACATTTGTTTTCTTAATCATAAGATCTTGTGTTACCAATTAAAGACACAATTTTTTTGATGTAAATACGTGACTACTTGGTACTACGTCACTCATGCGTCATTCTTCCGAAGGACTAAAATATCATGCCCTGTAATTTTTCTGTCTTATCATTGAATCGAATCACATATAATGCAGTGACAGCTAGTAGCTGCTGAAATTGATGAAACAGAGAAATCTCCCACAGACGACTTTGCACAAATTGGAACATGATCAGTAAGTTAAAGAGATCTTTTGCAGCACAAATATGATTAAAAGGGAATATATAAATTCGTGTGTATTATGTAAGAGTGAGTGTAGGTGTGCGAGTGCGTACAGTGCGGCGGCGTGAGAGTCTTCCCGTTCCTGTTGCCGGGCTCCGTGGAGTAGAGCTGCGGGTGCGGCCGCCGCGGGGAGCACTCGCGCCGCTCACACAGCGCCGCGCGCCGCCGCCGCGCCAGCACCACACCTGCGGACACCGCGCTGGTTTAATATTACCACACTTACTCGCTCATATAGTTTTTAATTGATCACGCAGATTATCCTGTTCGAGATGTTTTACGTCACAACATAATACTTTCTAGTCGACGCCGAAACAGTACATGTACTCAGTACTCATATATTTAAGCTATGTTCAAATAAAGTTTTTATTAATTAATTATTGTCCATTATCTTTATGATTTCCTAACTCCCTCACTCAATCCGAGATAGCTCCTTAGATACTGGTGTGATTTAAATGAATTTGGTATCAATTTAAACTTAACAGTTTAACCTATCCGATGGTACCATTTTTATTATTCTTAACTACTTATTAAGTACTCAAGATCGCGCGGAATCAATTCCAAGTAAGTGATTCCATACCGTTTCTCGCGAGTGTAGTTTAATCGATTACATAGAGTGTCCTAGGTTCATGGTTCAGGGTAGTGTATTCTGAGACTCTGAATTCAGTAGTCCGGTGCATATATCTGCAATGAATGTGCGCGTGGTGCGGCTGACCTGCGAGCGCGGTGAGCGCGGTGAGTGCGGCGGCGAGCGCGGCGGCCAGCAGCAGCGGCGTCAGCGGCGCGCGCCACGTGGCCGCCGCCTCCGCGCCGCGCGCCGCGCCCCCGCCGCCCGCCGCCCCGCGCGCCTCCAGCGGCAGCTCCGTCGGCTCCCCCACGCGCTCTGTACGCGTCCCCACACATCATACTATACGCACCACTTTTTTCAAATTCAATTCAATTCAAAGGGAGATCGAAATTACGACGGCTCGAGCCGAGTCGTACCCTTAGCTGTGCCCTCGGACTAAAGTTGTAGTAGTTGTCCGAGGACACCGCTAGGGATTCGAACTGCGTTTGAATTGGACTGGCGATCGAGAGGAGGCGACGCTACGGACTATTGCATGTGTATGTATATATAGACAGTTATATTGACTAGGTATTTCTTTAAAGAGAACATCCGTGTCGTAGATCATAATATCCAAGGTAAATATATCAACGTCAAAGGTTGTAGACAATGAGTAGCTTCAAATACTGCGATATTGATATTAGTGCAGTGGAATCGATTATATTGCGTACACTGATTAACTATAAATAGTAATTTCGTTAAGATTCCTAACGGCACAATATACATAAAGTGGTATAGTTTATTGTATTGTACTTTGGTGTATTTACTGTAGTTAGTATTGCGTAGAAAAACTCTAATTGCCAATTATTCCGGAAGAAAAAAACATAGCAAGTTCATTACATTTTTATACACAATTACGAGCAGGTATAAAAATATAATTGATAAACTAAACCAAAGTATAGAAATAACGTACTAAAAATAAATTATTGGTAATGAGTACTACGAGTCCAACTGACCTCCGTTGCGCGTGTGTGTGGCAGCCTTGTAGCGTGCGTGCGTGTCGCCGGCGGGTGCGCGCGCCACCACGCGGATTTCATACCAGGTGCCTGGTTGCAGGTCACCGCTCTGATGACAATATTACTTCCTTAGCAAAACAGTACAAAAAGTAGGTGTATTATAGTATAACACAAAATTAATTAACACTAATGACCCTCCAACCCATGGCCATTCCAACCTCGCAGTTATATTGGTCGAAACGCGGGAGGAACACCCGAGCCCCTATCTCTCTTGACTCCCTACAAATTATTTAATCTACATTCCTTGTTCCTAGTGCATTTTCTCTCCTTTCTGGGGCAGCAGATACCACAGCAACAGCAGTTGTGACTTCGGTGCCGGGCAGCACTCTATCTTCTTCCGGATACGCCCGAATGTCTTCTCTGCTTCCTGGTGCCGTTCCACGTGCCATCCTCTCCGACCTGACCTGACCGACACTAGTGGGACCAAATGTATACATGTGGGGTCGTACCTCAGCGGTCTCCCCGTTGGTGTGCAGGGCGGTCCAGCCGCCGCCGGCCGCGGGCCGCAGCGCCAGCGTCCACGCCGCCACCGGGCAGCGCCCGCCCCACGCCAGCAGGTTCAGCCGCAGCGCCGTGCTGTTCGCCCACACGAACTCCTTGCCCGGCGGCGCCTTCGCCTCTACGCACATCACAGATCTCTTACGTGCGTCCACCACGGTGGCGTACCGCGGCAAACTGTCACAGTCCTATATGACGATTTGCCTCGACGAATGAATTTCGTATGCGTAGTAGTTTAATATGCTCCAATTGCAATCAATGTTAAATATTATCAATCATCAACATTTGTTATAGCAAATAATATAAAGAATACAATGATAAGATGTGGTAACACTGACTGTCGCCGCGGGTGCGCGCGAGGAGCGGCCGCGAGTGCGGCGAGGCTCCGACGGCGTTGTGCGCGCGCAGCGTGACGCGGTAGAGCGCGCCGCACGCCAGCCCGGCCAGCGCGTGCGCCGTGTCCCCCGCCGGCACGCGCGCCGACCGCGGCTCCGAGCGCCCCTCGCTCCCCTCGCCCCCCTCGCGGGACCACCACACCGTGTAGCCTGCTCGCCGAAACCGATATCACACGATGACGTATTGCGAAAATAAAAAAAAAGAAATTAGCATGCCAGGCTAATTATCGAAGGTCAAGGCCGCAGCCGCGATGTAAATTAACGTTAGCGAGAGGGGAAAGGGGACCGTATGGACGACTGAGTCTGATTGACGTGGGTTATCAAGGACGTATTAAGGTTTGGAGATGGCGTGCAGAAGCTATTCTTCTCATGTCTAGATGGAAAGTCCCATTGATGGGAACTATACCGGTGGTCTTGTAGACCGCGAAAGTGTTCCCACGGTGATACGTTCGAGGAGGAATAGCCTTCAGGTTTTTATCCGGTAAGAATCCGGCGATCTCCATCGGCCCCTAAGCCCTCGCGGTCTCTATAAAGATTCTTCTGTGATAAAATAAAAAGGTGATATTACCGAGGAGCGCGGCCCCGCCGTCGGGCGGCGCGTCCCAGGCGAGGTGCAGCGCGCGGCGGTCGGCGCGCACGAGGCGCGGCGCGGGCGCGGCGGGCGGCCGCCGCACCGCCAACGTGTACACCGCCGCGTCCGCGCCGCCGCTGTTACGCACCGAGCACGTGTAGTTGCCCGCAGTCTGCACCTCCACCTCTGCCCACCACAACACTCACTATCACCACGGTCGCGTTCACCGGTGATACGCGTTACTTATAATACTAGTGACGATATCATTTCGTTAGGAATGAGATCATGTAACTCGTGTATACATGGTGACTTATAGTTATAAACATTGGTTATATGGTTTACGATTGAAATTAAATTTTCTATATAATATGTTGTCATTTTTCAATCTAATTCAGAAAAGAATATCTAACAGTTGAGTTATATGTCACCACGCATTATAGTATATGCATGGTGAAGATTATTGCGCGTGTAATAAGAAGAAGAAGAAAAGAATAAGAAAAACATTTTAATGAAATGAAAAGATGAAAAATAATTTATTTTAACTATTTTTTATTCAATAAAAGCTATTTATGGCTCAATAATGGTAATCACGTGACTTCAATTAAACTGAATATTTTTTTTTATATTATATCAATAATGGTTGTAAATAAATGTTTTTCTTATTCTTTTCTTCTTCTTCTTAGTACACGCGCAATAATCTTCACCATGCATATGCTCTTTACTGTCGGGAATCTTCACATCTAAATAGTTAATGTCAGCCGGTCCCTGCCCCGAGGCAGGCAGGTCGTGATGAGGGATTTTCGTCAATTATATAATAATGTGTACTGACTGTGTATGACGAGGTCGCCGTCGTCTGTGACCGTGTGCGCGTGCGGCGGCGGTGCGGGCGACCAGCGCCAGCGCAGCGGCGGCGCGCCCACCGCCGCGCACCGCAGCCGCACGCGCGCGCCGCGCGACACGTGCACCACGCGGCCCAGCGACGAGATGCGCGCGGAGCCTGCACACCACCGCTCTCACTAACGTACTACACACCACTTCAACTTACATATGTAATGTTGAACCTTTATATGTACATGACGATTATTCATTATGTAAAAATTAATGAAAATAGAGAGATGCTTGTAGAGACGTTTATTATAGCAGAGCGCAGTGACAAAAGTAATAATAAAACAATTGTATAACAAGAACTCTTATGTTTTAAATATGGATAAACGAATATAAACACTGCCAGTGACTCACATTGTAGGTCTCACACATTAGAACTAAAATATAGATTATAAATCTCTCAAATGGAGGCAAGAAATAACTTAATTAAGTCTAAGATACTCGTATTAAGAAAAGAGACGTATGGTAGGACTTCCAACCAAATAAACTACAAACGAAACGATTTAGTGTTAATAAAAATGAGGTTAGAAATAAATATAGTGAACTATTTAAAGGACCATATAGTGTATTACAAGATTATGAAGTAAATGTAAAAATAATAAATAATAATAAAAAATATATTAATCTATAAGAATAAGACGAAAAATTTTTAAGAATTATTTGTTTTATGTATAAATTGTCGAGTTCAATTAATCCTTAGTGCTGGACTCCCTCACAATAGACATCCTACTTTTTCAGGGGTGGTGTGATATAATAATTGCAAATCAGAACGTAGGATAATAGATTATGCCCGTTGTACGATAGATAAGTCACTTTATCTAAAGACACGTAAGTCACGCAGTGGTATAGTCTAAGGTAGAGTAAATTAAGATGTAACAAGTTAATATACAACTTCCAGTCCTACTGTGTGTGTTTACTTTCACCATCGCTCCTATCATCACACTATTAAACATAAAGCCGAATTTTAGAAGTGCAAGTAGATGGCAGGTTGGGGTACGCGGTGTGGGCGTGTCACCTGCGCGCGCGGGCGCGGCGGTGACGGGCCGCGTGGGGGGCCCGGCGCCGGCCGCGGTGGCGGCGCGCACCCAGAACTCGTACACCGTGCGCTCCCGCAGACCCACCACCTCCCGCCACACCTCCTCTTCTTCGATTTCTTCGTCCGATTTCGAGTCGACATTCGCTTCGACTCTCTGCGACCACTCGCCGCCGACTCTTTATAAAACGAGTTGATTTTATTCTACGGTAACGATTTACATTTTATCAAATTCAAATAAAATTTGTCTACAATAATACCTACTTGCCCAGTTCTCTGGTATACAGCGTGTAGTGTGTCAGGCGACCGGCGCGCTGACTGGGAGCCAGCCACGATACGCGAACTGTGTCCGAACTAGACGCAAGCGCGCGTACTGCTTCCACCGCTCCAGGAACTAAAGGTATAAGAGATTTCTTCAGAATAAGCAACGGACAACTCTAATGCTTGGTCGCAGCTGGCCTTTACAGCTTCACCGGATGACAGGAAGCGAGTGCTGATAGCACTCCAAACCCGCGGAAGGACTTATGGAGCGGCTGAAGGCCAACTACCGCCTGACGGATACGACTTCAGTTCAAGGGCACCGCTAGGGGTTCGAACCTCGGCTCAGGGAAATTTCCATCCCCGTTTGAATTAGCCGAAGGACGGTGTCGTATGTGTGTGAAAGTGTGATCGAGCGGAACGTATAGTGTGTTTAGATGTTGTCGTCGTCGGATATGCCGGCGAGGATCAATCGTTAACGTAATCGCTACGTTTGATCAATTAACAGGTTGTCATTATGCACTAATCCTACCGTCCTCCCTGGTGGAGCAGTAGATGGGCGCGGAGGGCGGTCCGAGGCCGCGGTCGGTGCGGGCCCGCACCCACACCGAGTAGTTGGTGGCCGCCCGCAGCCCCTGCAGTGTAGCTTCGGTGTTCGCACCGGTACGAGCCGTTTGTGATTCCATGGCGCCGCTCCACACTGGCAGCCGTAATATTATTTTGTTTGAATGTTTTCTTTTGTATAGTATTTATATGAACCTACGCAGATAAAGCACTCAATCAATCTACTTATTGGTTTTATCCTTTCAATTTGAATAATAATTGCATTTTCCCGCACGCAACCATACCAAAATTATGATAAAACAAATGAACCATTTATTCAAATTCAAATTAAAAAAATATTATTAATGTAGGACATTTTAGCCGCTTATGAATGTAATTTTTTTTTATATTACAATTTTTTCCCTACCTGGATGGTTCAGTATATGGATTCAATTGAGAAGAACTGGCAAGAAATTCACTTGAATTACATACTTATTTATATCCCATAGACTGGAGTTATTTATCTGCGCAAACTATAAGAAACAGTCAGAACTGACGTGGTGAGAAGTGTAACGTTGCATACTGTACGTCGTAACCGCGCAGTACGTGAGCGTGCGCCGGCTGCGGGGGTGACCAGCGAACTCGCAACGAGCGCGACGAGAGCCCCTCGCAGACGACAGCAGTCGGGGCGACCTCGGGCACTATTGAACGACAATACACATCTATACGTTTAAATAAAATTGGAGTGTCTGTTTGTAATATTTAAATAACCGTTTTTTACTACATGCATATGAATTTACAAATACGGTACATACACCAAAACAACATTTTTACAATTTTTGTCTGCCTGTTTGTTTCGGCTAATCTCTGAAATGGCTGGACCGATTCTGATGGGACTTTTAATAGTGCGTAGCTGATGTAGTAAGGAGTAACTTAGGCTACTTTTATTTTAGAAAAATGAAGTTAAATTCCACGCGGACGAAGTCGCGGGTACAGCTAGTATCTAAATAAACTCAATTGAACAAAACCCTGAATAAGACGACGAAACCATGAACATAAAGATTAAGAAGATAATAATGTGACAGACCTCCGTCGGCGGTGGTGGCGTACATGGTGGGCGTGGGGGGCCCGGCCCCGGCGCGGTTGTAGGCGCGCAGCGTCAGCGCGTACCGCGAGAACGAGCGCAGCCCGCTGATGGTGGTGTCGGCGGTGGTCCAGCCGGGCGCGGTGCTGCTGCCGGCGCGCCGCTCCTCATCATTACCCTCCTCGTCCACCCGGCTCAGCTCCCGCCAAGATACTACGTAGCCTAGCAGTTCACCATTCCAACTGTCTTGTGGAGGGGCCTAATTAATACCATGTAAATTTATGTAGCAGAACAGCAGTCACCATAGCCGATTATTTTAGTGTAATAAATAAGAGGAATTTAAAATGCAGGTCAAAAAAATTAAAAAAACATGATTATGAATACGTTGAGAGCTGCTGTAACTTGATGTTGATTATGATTACTGAATCCAGTAATTAAACGAGATCTATAAAGACTACACCTTCCAAGTCTATCTATAACAATGATCTCTTTATAGGAAACGACTTCTCCCTGATCACAGAACAAACAATCTTTATTAACCTACTGTCACTACCCTAAAAAACTGGAGGAAAAATAGCTTAAGAGAAAAAATAGGGTTAAATGCTGCTTCTACCTGTTCAAAACGTAATTCGTCAACAGAAGTTTTATTCAATGGTAATGAAACCAGGTCCTATAGTGTCTATATGGTAATTGTTACTTACCGACCAAGTGATATGTAATTCTCCTACTCCAGCTGACCTTACTTGTACGTTCTGTGGTGATGCCGACGGTGCTGAATAAAAATTGTTAACATTTATTTTTTCTTGTACTAGGTATATATTCATGTTGCTTAAGAAAGTTGTTATAATTACCTTCCTCCAAAGTGGTGAAGAGTAGTGGTTCTGATTGAGGAGATTGACCAATGTGATTAGTAGCAGTGAGACGCAGCGAGTATGCAACCGACGGATGTAGGGATTCTAAGCGCGCACTCAATATAGGATGACCATCGGTATCGGCTCTGTGAGAAATATTTGAATTAAAGTAATTCGTAATTGAGTAGTTCAGTATCTGATTAAGAAAAATATACCTTTCATCTGCGACAGAGTCAAGTGTTAAGTTGGTGGTTATGTGTTTAGCGTCTTGGGTGGGCAATGCTTGCAGCGCTGTAAATGAAGCACTGTAACTTAATCCCCGTGTTGATGGCGCACGCCACGTGACCCGCACCCAGCGCGACCCAACTCCTCCCAGGTGAAGTGAACGCGGCGCTTCTGGGGGTTCTATATACCGTAAAGCGAATACACTTCAGTTAATAATTTTATGTTTAAGACAGGTAAGTGTGTATTCAAATAATATTAAGAAAATAAAACTACCTTCTACGTGTAGGAACAAAAGCAGCTCGCTCCTGCCATACTGATTGTGCGCGTGGCAGCGGTACTCGCCCGCGTCGGTGCTCTCGGCCGCACGGAACTGCAGGCTCGACCGCAATCCATCCACTGTACGGACCTCGGATACTGACCATCTGAACGTGTAATATAGATTTACTACGGGGCTATTACGTTATTTCATTTCAAACACTACTTCTAACTGGTTCCGACCTGTAGGAGTTGAGATCAATCCTAGTGCCCTGATGAGTCCAGTGGACAGTGAGGGGCGCGTCACCGAGGGCATGGCATGTCAGAGATACGCTGTGTCCGCGCACACACGACATGTTGCCGCTGGACTCTTCGAAGTGTGCCGGCTCTAAATAATATGAAAATAATATACATTTTAGTTAAACTATCCAAAAGTATTTTAATTCTCAAACATGCGTTATTTACCACAGATAAAGATTACATATAATGTGACAGACTACCAAATAAAGAACATATCTCTAACAATGAACTTATGTTCTTCCTCATCAAAGGCTGAAGCTATTAGCCTACTGTTACGACGTTAGGCAATTGGAGGAAAAATAGAACATAACATATGTATTGTTATTTGGAGGATTATAACTTCAAGGGTTGTTTAAAATGATATGTAGATTTTGGTACAATTGTTAAACAATATATTATATTTCCACACATATTTAGTCTCACCATGGATAGTTAAATTGATATGTTTGATGAGAGGAGGTCCCACACCATTGTCGGCGACGCAGCGGTACTGTCCCTGATGTAGCCGGGAGGCGGCTGGTGCTCCCAGCGTACCGTTTCGAGTGCGCACTTCGATGACCCCGTCGCCCCAGTCTGAACCTCCGATTATCTCCCAGTGATCTTCATTGTCATTGTTCAGGGATACACTATCGCCTATTGAAGAAAAACGTTCTTATTTGTATAGTAGTCATAAGAATTAATACAAACGGTGACTAAGAATAAATAAGTTACCTATGCGTCTGTACCACTTGATCTTAGGTACCGGATAACCTTTGGCGGCACATTGCAGTGATAACGGAGCGCCAAGTAATATAGCAGCATCCATAGGTTCTGTCGTCCATGCCGGTGTCACTAAAGGAAAAAGTATTTAGTGAGCAATCATTAGCCTATGAATTTGAACTCTACTAGTACGATGGAGAGCTGACTTACCTTTGACGCTGAGTGTGGCGGTGTAGTTGACAGTGGCGGCGTGGTTCGTCACCCGGCAGGTGTAGTCGCCACTGTGGCGGGCCGTCAGGTCGGAGAACATTAGAAGGGAAAATTCATTTAAACTCTTTTCTTCTATCTGCAAAGACAATAGATACTGTCAGTATTTTTTAATTTAAATATAATCATATAACATTGTACAAGAGCACGCTGATTAGGTACCTGCAAATTAGACGACAGAGGTGCGCCGTCCTTAAGCCAAGAGAAGTACATGGGTTTGTCACCGGACGAGACCCCGCAAAGAACTTGCACAGAGCTGCCTTCGGTCAATTCGGAAGAAAACATGAAGGGCGAAATTTTTGGTGGATCTAGGAGCAACAGACAAATGTGGTGATTTAACCGAACATTGCAACAGGCCAATTGGATGAAGTGCTCTCAGAAAGTGGGTATTAAATTAACACGGAACGGGTTCGAAGTCAGTAAATTACACAAATAGTTGAATGAATAATTTCGGTATGAAGGAGATGACGTGATCTGTGGGGTCCGGATGGGTAGTGCGACGGGAGGCGGGTGTGGAGCGCCAGTGGGTGTACTCACTTCGGACTTGTATCTCGAGGTCGGCGCGGGCGGCGGCGGCGGGCGCGGCCACCTCGCAGGCGTACCGTCCCGCGTCGGCGGCCAGCGCGGGCGCCAGCCGCAGCTCCGCGCCGCGCGCCGACACGCGCCCCGCGCCGCCCACCGCGCGCCCCGCGCCGCGCCGCCACCACACGGAGCTGCACACCGGCGGCCGCACGTTACTCACAGTTTCATGTTCGTGTGTTCGTTACGAGACCTCTTGTATATACGAGTACAAACAAGGGTGGTTTTACAGTAATGCTTACCGTCCGCGCGGATGACCCGTTCAAATGAGTTTAGAGTCACGCGGTTTGCTGTCGTCGTTTTGCCGCTTTGTTCAGTCGTGATGTCTGAGTCTTCTCGTATTTATTATACTGTATTACATATGGAAAAAAGGCAACGACGACGACGACGTATACAAGTACATTTTTTCAATGCCACTAGATTGCTGAGAAGCGCGTTCTCCACATCGTTTTCCGATTTAAGAGGACACAATGACAAGTTTTTTAAAACACATTCCTCTGTCTATAACAACATTTGATGAATTACTCTGCAAGATAGAACATAATTTAAAAAGATCAAGTTTACGTCGCGCACCTTGTTTTTGATCCGTCCGATGGATCCCATAACAACGATTGATAGCGAACTTCCTAAATCAATCGAACCGTATTGATGTAATTTCCATAAATTTTGGCGACGACAGCACGCATGTGCACATTCGACCGGTGAGACTGTACAACGTTCACTGAACACAATGAATCCTCGCCCGATCCCGGCTGAAAAGCGGGGCCGAATTGCCGTCTGCGCGGGCCACCCGCGCGTGTTGGTTAAACTATGTTCGTGCCCGCTACGGTGACCAACCGTGCTGGCGAAAGCGTCACTGCAAAGCCACACGTATTCGTAACTCATAAAGTATTAAGTGTAGATTTTAGAAGTAACAGTATTTTCAAGTAAACAAGTGCACGAAAATAACATTGTTAAGGTTTAGAGGACTTAGCGTTAAGCGTAGTAAAATAGGTAAAGTTATATATGTCATAAATTATCAGTTCTTGCAATGATTAGACGGTGTTACTAAACTGTTAGTGTCGGATGCGACGGCTTCAAACCAAAATCAAATGTACATGTGTGTGTGTATGTGTGTATTGTGTAAGAGGAATCATCCTATCAAATGCACCTCTATGGACCTGATCGGATATCCGGCATACGGGCAGAAGATCGTGGCGTTGGCGCCCGCCACCACCCGGATAGGACCCAGCGCACGAATTGAAGGCGGCCCTGTGGGAACGAAAGATTATGTTCCGATGGGTTTTAAGTCTTAACTCAGCATAGTTACCGAGTAATTATTGAATGAATCAATATTAATTATTCACTCATTCAAATTTTAAACCTAAACTGCAATAGACAAATTGAGTACGACGAGAACTGAAGAGTGAAATGTTAAATTTATTTTAAACTTAGATGTTTTGTCTCACCGTAAATATTGAGTCTGGCGGAGTGTTCGGCTTGTCCTAATTGGTTTTGAGCCCGGCACGTGTACCGGCCGCCGTCCTCCGGGGACACCGAGCTGATGTTCAGGGTCGACACCACATCACCGTTAACTGATATCTCTTCATTGATGAAGTACCTAATTAATTATTAATAAAGTTCACGCGAATGTGTACCCTTACCTGTTTATTTCTAAATTGTTCTCACGTATATATTGACAACGAACAAGGAACAAATAACATCTTAGCACAATTGACACAGCGCCATCTGGTCCCAAGTTAGACAGAGCTCGTGTTATGGGTACTAGACTGATGTAAATAAAAAAAACAATTGTTTTAGAAACGAAAGTGCTATACTGGTAGACCACTGTTGCGGGGTAATAATACGATGTTGACGGTTGAGACGATGTATATTATAGACTAGCTGTTCCCGCGACTTTGTCCGCGTGGAATTTAATATAATTTTTCTAAAATAAAAGTAGCCTAAGTTACTTCCTGTTGCCAATTGCCAATTGCCAAAAAAAGTCCCGTCAAAATCGGTCCAGCCATTTCAGAGATTAGCCGGCACAAACAGACCGACAGACAAAAATTGTAAAAATTGATATTTTGGTGAATGTACCGTATTTATATTCATATGCATGTAGTAAAAAACGATTATTTCAATATTACAAACAGAGGCTCCAATTTTATTTGTATGTATCGATAATAATAGATTGACAATATGTACAGAGAGCAGGACATTGTTGACTACGTACGGACCAGGAGTAACCTGACTCTGAGGGTGAGGCAGCTGGAATCGAGTCATAACGCTAGTTTCAAGGAGTTTGTGGCCTGAGTTCCCACCAACATGCTGTCCACCTTCATAAAGGAGGACTACTGGCCGAAGGATGTGGTCTATCGGCGCTACCGTGGCAGATTACCATAATCAGTGCCGTGATCACGCAGACAATTTATATTTTATTTTCTATTAATTATATTATTCATATGTATAATATGGGCCATTAGTAGCCTGAAATATTATACATAAATAAATAAATTATCTTATATGCTAAAAGACAATAGGAAGATGTAAGGTGGGGTGACACAGTTTAGACACGGCAGTGCTTAGTACACAATATTGGATTTGTCTTACTAGACATTATTAAATGCAACTATTATATTGATGTATCCAGGTAACTGTATCGCATAACCACCGAGGCCGTCGAAATGAAGAGGAATGTATGAATATACGCTCTCAAAGTATTTCAGCTGAAGTGGCAGTGGGACGGCATATCAGCAGAGTCAGCGATGATAGATGGGGAAGAAAGGTTATGGAGTGGAGGCCGCGTGTGTGTCGACGGAGAGTCGGGCGCCCTCCTGCAAGATGGCCCGACGACATTACGAAGGTGGCCGGGAGTGGATGGATGCGGAAGGTGGAAGAGCGCACATGGTAGTAGTCTTTGGGAAAGGCCTATATCCAAGAGTGGATAGTGGTGGACACAAGCTGATGATGATATGAATAATATGAATAAGAGTTGTACCTGTGCTGGGCCCGGTACTGGTCCAGCGGCTGCGAGTCGAGCAGCCAGGCGAGGCGCGGCGCGGGCGAGCCGGCGGCCGCGCACCGCAGCGACACGCCGCCGCCCGCCCGCAGCGCCTGCTCGATGAACGTGTAGTGCAGCTCCGGCGCGGAGTCTACGGTACAAAGATTCGAAAGTATTCAAGTAATTGAACAGACAACATTTTTAATATATGTCAAAATTAGAGTTCATTCCCGGGAATTCTCGGGTCGAGAATTCCCGGGAAATCGTTGGGTTTTGTTCCCGGGAAATCAAGCTCGAGAAAAGTCGAGAACTCGAGAAATCAAGTATCTTTATAGAAATTAAATTGCCGTTTGTCGTCAAGGCCGCCGTACAGTCCGTCTGTTACTAGTTAAGGGAGGGGCAGGGAAAGCCGCGGGAACACGAACTAACGGGCTCTAATATAATAATCTGTGCTTACGATGATACAAGGTAGATTTTGAACAGATTTAAAATCCCTTTATTATTATGCCGGTTGACTAATGTAACGCAGCAGTCTACGCGCGTTTGTCGATCGAAACGCGAATTGTCCACTCAATTCATGAGGGACCCACCTTTCAAGCTTTTTCACTTTTCCCAATTTTCTACAAGTGGATTAATACAGTTTTGTCACTAACACCGCACCCTGCAACTAACTCGGACGTGGTTCGCGATGGATCTGCTATCACAATAGCCTTCAATTCTTCATTACCAACCTTGGACTCCGGCCGCCCACGGGGATTGTTTTGCAGGTCGAAATTTCCAGAACGAAAACGTTGGAACCAAAAATGCATTGTGTTTTCTTTTGCGACACCACCGCCATACACATCATTAATCCTTCGAGCTGTTTCTACAGCACTAGTGCCATGGCGGAACTCGTACTCGTACTTGTAAATGACGCGATATTTTAAGTTTTCCATTTTGTAAGCTGAGTGACCCAAAGAAAAAACCAAGCATATGTACTACGGTTTTCGAAAAACAAATACATGAGTGAATAGCCGTATAAATTTGAAATTGGAATTCCTAACCAAAGAGGAGATATTTAAGATCAAAGTGGCCAGTGCGACAAAACGCTAATTTCATATTTAAGAACCTAATATATTTCAGTATTTAAATAAAATCTTGCTTATTCATAATATGTATAATGTTTTTAAATATACTCAATAAAAGTTTTATAATTAATTTTATAGTTAAATTTTATATAAAATATTTAACAAATGCATTGGTTTTCCTCTCAAATTAAACCACTGAGTTTTTTTACGTTATTGGAACCAAATAATATGAGAAAACGTACGTAAATGTGCATTTCTCGACAACCCGAGAAGACCCGAGAAATTAACCTCGAGAATTCTCGAGACCCGAGAAATTGAAAAGCTCGAGAAATCATGAACCCTAGTCAAAATATATCATCATCTCAGCGCGGAAGACGTCCAGTGTCCACTGCTGAACAAAGGCCTCCCCCAAAGATCTCCACGACGATCGGTCCTGCGCTGCTCGCATCCAATGCCTTCTAGCGATCTTGACCAGATCGTCGGTCCACCTTGCTGGAGGCCATCCCAATTCAAAATATATATGCAAGAAGTCTAAATCTCGTAATGTATACATATAAATAATTGGAGTGTCTGTTTGTAATATTGATATAACCGTTTTTTTACTACATGCATATAAATATAAATACGGTACATACACCAAAATAGCAATTTTTTACTATTTTTGTGTCTGTCTGTTTGTTCCGGCTAATCTCTGAAACGGCTGGATCGATTTTGACGGAACTTTTTTTGGCAGGTAGCTGATGTAATAAGGAGTAACATAAGCTACTTATATTTTAGAAAAAATAAATTTTAATTCCACGCGAACGAATCCACGGGTACAGCTAGTTCTTAACAATTTGTTACTAAAAACGTATTATTTAATGTAATGTAAGATGTAAAGTATTTACTGCTCTCCGACGCTTGTCCTCCGTACAATAATAAACATAATGTGTAAATAATATGTAGGAGATGAAATTACAGGTTAAGAGGTAGACATCTTAGTTCTCTGGAATGTTGTGAGAGGTACTCGTGGAAGTCGAAAAAAGTACATACATCTATATCCTAAGTCGTGGTAATAAAACGCACGAGCAATATCACGGGCATCACGTGATAACGTGATGTTCGCAGTGCTTCTTGAGGCGCCGTTTATCGCTTTTGTGCAGCGAATAGCATTAAAACTCTCACGGTCGAAACTGAAGCCAAGTAAGTTTTAATGAGCATTACTCATATATCCCGTTACAGTAAAAATGGCGAGTTGACGAGTGATGTGGAGTAGTGATGTTGATGTATGGGAGGTGATGGTGTCGGGCGAGTGTTGGCGGGGGTGGCGGGGATGGCGGGTGACAGTGACGAGTGAGGTGCGGTATATCACGGCCGACCAGCGACCCGATGGCGACCATCGAGGCCGTGATATATTGCCGCACACAATGTAATGGGAGTCCTACCATTCATAAGCGAGGTCGTTGTATTGAAATTTTCAACATTAAACAATATAGGGTCAATGATTGGGAAGAATCGTGATTGATGACCATGAGTATCTTCTCTTATAAACAGAAAATTATACAGGTATAGCCACGCTATAGGGTTGCTTTTTGACTTTTCTTACACTAATAAATTGTGCTTCTTAAAAGAGTATAATTCTTATTTTTCGTGATATTAACTATTATTCTCGTGCTAGGTGCTGTAGTGGTTTAATACACTGCTTTACTTCCGATGGTCGCGGGTTCGATTCCTCGCACGATACATTTATGAGTATGATTGTTTGTGTCGGTCTGGGTGTTTTCTATGTATAATATGTAGGTATTTAGAAAAAAAAAATCTATATATTTATCTATATATCAGTTATCTAGTATAACACAAGTTTTAGCTAGCTTAACTTGGCGCTAGTGTGAACTGTTTTGAGATTATTATTATTATTATAACTATTGCTTCAGCTTATAGTTTACTTAGATTATAAAGGTAACAATATATTGTTACGTCATCAAATCAACTCGCAGAGCAGCCATATTAAACGAGAATTAACCAGTTCAAATATAAGAATAAAATAAATATATTTTTCATTAAAATACATATATCTTATTTTACCCCCTTAAGGGTAACATTTTTATAAACTTTGAATGTCATATTTATTTATATTTAATCACCAGCCTAAAATTTAGTTTCTAGCTTTAAAAATATCGATACTTTCATACAATCATTCATCACGCTTTTCAATCCCTTACAACCCTTTTTTTGCATTAAAGAGTAGCCTATGCCCTTTCTCAGGATCTAGACTATCTGTGTACCAAATTTCATTTCAATCCGTTCAGTAGTTTTGGCGTGAAAGCGAGACAGACAGACAAAGTTACTTTTGCATTTATAATATTGGTAAGGATATCCTTACACGAAAATATTTTCCTCTAATTTTTAGACAATCTTTATAAATTCGTACATAATTAACTCTCTTTAATATTTAAGGTCCGACAATAAACCTTTGAAATGTCAGACAATTGTCGTTGTAGACAACACTTATATGAAAGCGCCTGGTCAGGGTGATCTTAGTTATAGTAGATTTTTTTATGTATGATAATGGAATGGTGCCCCTGCTTGCGCTAACGGTTTACGTTGGCGGGGCACCAGTGGAGGATCGTGATCAATTCACCAGGAATTTATCACGATGGTTTCCAGGGGAAACCGCGTGGATGTCAACCTGACATGGTACATTGCTAGTATGGGGTCATGAGCCCACATTACTAACAAACCCCTTCCTCAAAGTAATAGTAGATTTTCTATCTATTATGGGCAGAGACCCCGGCCTTACAGACGAAACTGTTATTATAGACCTCTAAGTTAAGGAATCGGGAACTAAGCACTGTGAGTTTAATACAACAATTAAGTTTATAAATGGATTCATTCATAAAGCGAGGAAACCGTTTTGTCAGTGTGCGTCAGTTTTGCTAGTTTGTTAGCAGCCATGTCACATATAAGGACTTTAAAGACTAGCTGGATTCTGCAGATCCCTACAGTTCAGTCCGATTATCACTCTGAATGATTTAATCTTATTGTGTATTAGCTGTTCCCGCGACTTCGTCCGCGTGGAATTTATCTTTATTTTTCTGAAATAAAAGTAGCCTAAGTAACTCCTTATTTCATCAGCTACCTGCCAAAAAAAGTCCCGTCAAAATCGGTCCAGCCATTTCAGAGCCGGAACAAACAGACAGACAAAAATTGTAAAAAATGTTATTTTGGTGTATGTACCGTATTTATATACATATCGGCACCAGTCATTTATACTAATAGCCCAAGAGCCCACGACTGCCAGACATATGTCATTTTAATAAACGTGAAAGTTCTTGTATGTGTGTCCCCAACACAGGTAAGAACGATCCCCAAATATGAAACCTGGATCGTGGTTCCTTTGGCAGGTACCAGGTAACAAAGGTGTAAAAAAAATCATATCAAATTCGTTATTTTAAGAAACTCCATATTTTCATATGTTGTTCGTAGCATTATTATAACTTGCGCTGCTCATTGCCAGACACTTAGTGTGGTTCCAACCCCCCGCCGGACCCCCCTAAACTGTACTATTTTATAAATAAACTTACGTCATTTTAATAAAGCTGAAATTTATATATATTATTGAGAGTTCTCTCAAACTGAGTTTCCTATATTGCCAGACAGTTTTCTTAGTTCGACAACAAGCAGAGCAAGTTATAATACTGTTACGAGCAATATGTGAAAAAATGGAGCATCTTAAAATAACGAATTTGATATGAAATTGTATACACCGTTGTTACCCAATATACGGTTTCAATGAGTCTGGTAGGATAAGGAACCAAGAAAACTGTCTGGCAATTTAGGAAACTCAGTTTAATAGTTCTCTCAATAACATATATAAAGTTCAGCTTTATTAAAATGACGTAAGTTTATTTCTAAAAAGTATAGTTTAGGGGGGTCCGGCGGGGGGTTGGAACCACACTACGTGTCTAGCAATGACCAGCGCAAGTTATAATAATGCTACGAACAACATATGAAAATATGGAGTTTCTTAAAATAACGAATTTGATATGAATTTTTTTACACCTTTGTTACCTGGCTGGTACCTGCCAAAGGAACCACGATCCAGGTTTCATATTTGGGGATCGTTCTTACCTGTGTTGGGGACACACATACAAGAACTTTCACGTTTACTAAAATGACGTATGTCTGGCAGTCGTGGGCTCTTGCTCTAAGCTAACTCGAATTTTCAGTAAATTCGTTTTTTTATGATAAACAGCTTAAAATTGTGTTTTTTATATACAATAAAAAAATATTAAGAAATATATAAAAATAACGAAGTTACTGAAAATTCGAGTTAGCTTTGTATAAATTGCTGGTGTCGATATGCATGTAGTACAAAACGTCTATTTCAATATTACAAACAGACACTCCAATTTTATTTATATGTATAGATTACAAAGCCTATGTAGAATGCACTCCGCTGTGGGTGCTACTTGGTCCTTTTCATTGAAAACTTTATACCACGTTTATGTCACCACGTCTGTTGGACCGGCTCGTGTCCGGAGTTTCGAGAAATATGTGTGGCCATCTCGATAGTACATGAATAGAAGTTTTGTGGGGACAGTGTGTGGGGACAGGGCACAGTCTAGCCTTAGGACGGACGGACTGCAAACAGTGATTCACAATAGTTATTTGTAAGTATATCTATATATACTTCAAATAACTATTATAAATAACTTTAGAACTAATATTCCTATAGACTACCATTATTAATACAAAAGTGTCTGTATGTTTGCTAACTTTTACTACAAAACGGTTGAACAGATCTTAACGAAGCTTAATATGAACGTACGTAAGATATGAACGGGTGCTGTTTGTGGGGACTGGTCTGTTCCAGTTGCGAACACTGATTAAATTTTTTGTTCTTTGTGATATCATATGCTGGTGGTCACTCTATTCTCCCAAATTTCAATTTAAATGTATCTGTATTATTGTAAATATGTACAACATTAAAAAAAAATACGAGCTGAGTTTCTTGTCAGTTCTTCTCATCTCGAAATCATTCCGGACTGACGGTAGATTTGACATATCATAAGAGTCTGTAATAGACTAGATTGAATTTATTGTATCACGAGGTACATAGGTTATATTTTATATAGAAAAAGCAAACAAAGCCGCGGGTAATAATCAGTTTAGAATATATTATATAATACATTACTTTAGAATATATTATATTATTCATTACACGGCACTCTGATCAACCAGCAGCGCGACCAGCGGGGTCCGTCCGGAGGACACCGACAATACCCGAACGGAGCCGACCGCCACTTGTGCATAGTACGGCGGCAAAGTTACACCTTATTTTATAATCTTGTAAAGAATCAGCAATTAAACTATTTATCATATCAACATTTGTATTATTGGATCTGCTGAAGCTCCAACATTACTTGATGCTATTATTAACCACGTATGTATTGTAGGAATTGATTTATGATTGAATACGTTCACACAACATTATAATAGAAACATGGCGTACATGGGCTTCGACATGGTGAATTGAGATTGGATCGATTGGTTACAGCATCCCGGCACGTACGCAGCCGACGGATTTATTTGTATTGTATCCACATAGTATTTGTATCTCTTACAAAATACGTGCGTGAGGAACACTGAGTCTCAGAAATAGAGATAATCTTTATTCAAATAAACTTAATGTAAGCACTTTTAAATAGTCTGATTTCTTACTAGCTACACGCTCCGGCTTCGCACGGATGTCCATGTATCTATATAATAAAATCTATATAAATAAAATTGGAATGTCCGTTTGTAATATTGAATGAACCGTTTTTTACTACATGCATATGAATATAAATACGGTACATACACCGAAATAACACTTTAGACAATTTTTGTCTGTCTGTCTGTCGGTCTGTTTGTTCCGGCTAATATCTGAAATAGCAGGTAATGTAATAAGGAGTAACTTAGGCTATTTTTATTTTGAAAAAATATTTTATTTTAGAAAAAATAAAGTTAAGTTCCTCCGCGGACGAAGTCGCGGGAACAGTTAGTTATATATATAAACTTGAGACATCTGTTAGATTTGAAAAAGTGATGAATACATAAGAGTACATCGAAAATAAATCTAAAACACATGTGGCCATTTAAATAGCAACTTTTTGCAATTAGTAGTAGATTGTGTTCAATAGTCTTGAAGGTGGGCCGGAAAAGAATTGAAAAGAATACGAGCTGAGTTTCTTGTCAGTTCTTCTCATCTCGATATCATTCCGAACTGACGGTAGATTTGACATATCACAAGAATCTGTGATAGACCTACATGTATAAAGATATTTTGAATTTGAATAGATATCAGAACAGACCAGACCCTACAAGCTGCCACCGTTCACGAGTATAACGAGTGAGCCAGCCATCACTAAGCTCAACTATATTTTATGGAGTCCAATGAATAAAAGTGTGAGAATTTTCAATTCGATATGTTTTTTGGTACGTGACGTCATTATTAAATATTCTCCTAATTTTAACGATATATTATTTTCCTTATCTTCTGTTTGGGAATAGATTACAATAAAAGTATGTTCAATAAAATAATTTTAAGCATTTTAGAAGAATAGTTTTGTTTGAATTCTACATCCATACGGAGATTCAACCAAAAAGAATGCATATTGGTCACTTAAACACATTTTATGAAATTTTACATTTTTTACATATTTTACTTACATTTTACATTTCTTTTTGACGTTCATAAGCGGCTAAAATGTCCTAAATGAATAAATGATTTTTGAATTTGAATTTGAATATATATTTATGATTTCATGTGAACACAGACTACCAAACAGTGCATTATCATAAACATTAAAATAATAAACATACAAATAAAATGTATAATATTCATATACTTATTTGATATTCCGCGTATCTCTCGTATTGATATCTTATTAATGCTGTCTTATTTGCAGTCGATATTTTTATAGAAGAGAAGAAATATTAAATAACTCGTTAATTGTATACATATATAGAATAGAATAGAATAGAAAATCGTTCAGTCATGATTCACCAATCAAAAATATGACTATTCAAAAGTGCTTGTAATGAGTTTATTTGAATAAAGATTATTTCTATTTCTATTTCATTTATATATCAAATAAACTTACATTGAAGCACTTTTGAATAGTCATCACATTTCTTTTAATCTACCGCTCATTCGGAATGCTGTCTCATCACAAGAAGAACGAGCAAAAAACTTGTGTGTTGCTCTTTTAAATAATTTTATTATTACTTTACATTTTTAAGTTTAAGTTTGTGAATACAAACTACCAATTAGCACTAATTCAATTAAAAACTCAAATAGAAAAAATATTAAGTATACAACCAACTGGTTGAGAACTGTATAAGAGTGAATCAGTCGAAGTGATCTGAGTAGACCAGTATTATAAATTAAATTAAATTGTGTGAGAAACTTTTATAGAGTAAAAAAACATTGCAGTCTTATGGTAAGTGACTCTAAACTTTCTCAGTCTCATTATTGTCCACGAAGTCAATCGTCTGTAAGTTACAATTATCTAGAAGATTCGTTTTATCAAAATCTAAAACCTGTATCAATGTAACAATCACTTTTGTTCGTAAACATTGTTTATACTTTGCTCAATATATTCTTAGAAATGAATGTTCATTTCTCATCTCCGAGAACTTATAATAAGACCACTTCAACATTTTCCCGCCCGTTTTTTTTCTCAATACGTTTTATCCATTTATGCAATATTTCCTTTATTAAATTCAGTCACATCGCTGTGTTAAACGTTATTGAGAATATTCAAGACAGAGTACTAAATAAACAACATTTGCATACAAAATATATTCCCTTTGTCATCTGGTTGATGTAATAAATTGCTTTTTTGCATAAACACTCGCACATGAAGCTAGAAGAATACTTTGTAAATGTTCACAGTTTTTCAGTTACAGTGATAAATAATAAAAAAGTAGCAATGAAAATCTAATAAAACGATTAAGTATTGAAATAATAATAATCTCAAGATAATTCACACAGCGCCATCTAGATCCAAGTTAAGCTAGCTAAAGCTTGTGTTAGGGATACTAGATAACTGATACAAATACATAGATTTTTCATAAATACATACATATTATACATACAAAACACCCAGAACGATACAAATAATCATACTCTTGAATACAAATGTTTGAGGTCGAAATATTTAATACATATATATCCGGTAAATGTTAGAAATTATTAACATAACTGTGGTAATAATACCTAATTCATTCGTTTTATCCTTCCTATTTATTCAAATACGATATCTAATATTGAAGTTGGTTGTTGCTAGCATCAAATAATTATTTTATATTTGACTCTATGGTAATAGCAATGCATAAGTGACAGAGGGTGTCTCCGTTGGATTCTTTGTCTTTCTGGTTTCCACGATTTTGTTTAATTCAATCAATAAAATTATTATTAGATTTAAATATAATAAGTTTGGTCCATCACCACCAGCAACCCACAGTCCACGCTCTCAACATCCTTTTGCTGCTGTGACTACAGTTGGCCTTTACAGCTTCACTAGACGATAGCGGGCGAGTGCAGATGGCACTCCAAACCAAGGAAGGACTTATAAAGAGGCTGAAGGTCAACTCGCGCCTGACGGATACGACTTTAGTCTGAGGGCACCGCTAGGGGTTCGAACCTGGGCTCAGGCCGTAATATCGATCCCCGTTTGAATTGAACGGGGGATCCGTAACAATGGCAAAAGCAGATCAAACTGTATTGCAACTGTTCCTTAAATTTGGGTCGCGTTAAATTACTTGAGATAATAATAACCGTGTGATGCTGGGAGGTGCCACCGAATTAGTAACACGTGGTCGATTTGATTCCAGTCGGTTGCCTCGCATAAATGGGGACCATCTCTCAAGGCACTCAAGTAGACGTTTTAGTTAGTTATAAATATTGTTGTTTGCGTGCTGATGCGAGAATGCATTGGCATAAGTTCGCTGAAGCGGTTCGCTTTCATATAAATAGTGTTAACTAGTGTTGCCAGATTTTTCTTCAGCTTGTAAGAGGGCAATGCTAAAAAAGACAAAAAATACGGGAGTTTAGTTTTTTACCCGTGACAAATACAAAACAAAATTATATAGTGACATTCTGTATTTATGTATATATTTTCTGAGGAGCTAGTCTGATTTAACATATTTTTATTATTTTTAAAATATTTATAAAAATCAATACAATTATAATCGTAATCATCAACTAGCTTTTTATTAAATTAGGGGTGCGAAAGTTGCGTGCGTGAGTATTTTTGTCTAGCGTAGATCGATTTAATAAGAGCGCGGTTCGAATCGAGACAGAGTCAGTCCCGCCGGGACATTTTAAACTGACCCTAAAATACGGGACGTCCCGGGAAATACGGGACATCTGGCAGCGTAGTAACTATGGTCTGAGACACCATTAATTAAGAATGGTAAAGTCAAACATGTTTCTTTATTTAAGGCATTCAGAGTAACCTGAAACGGAACGGCAGAGGCCGGAGCCAAAAATAATCTTTGTGACGTTGACAAGTAGATTGATGGATGGACGTAGCAGGAGTTTGGAGTGTTTATTATCAAACAAATAAGATAAATGTAATTGTGAATATTGTGAGCATTGGGGGGTTTATTAGTTGGGACTGGGGAGATACCACAAGTAGTGAAGGTGAGTGTTAATGCATTCTAAAAAGGCTCTCTAAATCTACACCCGTGTCACAAGTCACGGGCGCTACTTGGGGTTCAGTGGCCAATAGATGCAACAGTTTCATCTTGTTTTGATAACAAGATGAAACTGTCGACGACCTCGGTGGTCTAGCGGTCTAGCACACCGCTTTACGTCCGATGATCGTGGGTTCGATTCCTTGCACGACACAAACATTTGTATTCATGTGTATGATTGTTTATATCGGTCTGGGTGTTTTTATTTATTTATTTATTTAGGAAGATTAACGCTGTAATTTTACATGTTACTTGTCATATCAAATTGTTCTATGCCAGTTAATAATCTTCGCCAATAGTGTTTTCTATGTATGTATGTATGTATTTACGAAAAAAAAATCTATGTACTTGTATCAGTTATCTAGTACCCGTAACACAAGCTTTAGATTGCTAAACTTGGGACTAGATGGCGCTGTGTGAATTGCTGATTTTAATATTATTTTTTAAACTTAAGAAAAATTCTCGTCTCCTCTCTTAAGGAGAGGAGATGGCAACTTATCCCCGGCAGAAGCACAGTCGGCCGAGGTTATTATTATTATTATTATTATTATAAAAAAACTTGTAGTTAATGAACGAGTTGAATGAATGAATGAATGAGTTTTTTAGTGTTTAGAATTGATTCAGAGTCCCTCGCACCGGGGCGCGTGGCAGCGGCGCGGCGGATGCGGTCAGAGAGTGGATTTAATAGGGTGGACCACACAGGTGTCAACTTCCATTCGTTTCAGCAAGTAGTCGATTATCGACAGATTTTTTTGGTTGTAATCATTATCATTACATAGTATAAAAAGTCGCTGTCGCTGTCGCTGTCTGTCCCTATGTATACTTAAATCTTTAAAACTACGCAAAGAATTTTGAAGCTGTTTGTTTTTAATTGATAGAGTGATTCAAGAGGAAGGTTTATATATATATATAATATATGTATACACGTGCGAAGCCGGGGCGAGTAGATAGTAATAAAGTAAAATATATCCGTTGTGTAGTTTTAAAGATTTAAGCATACATAGGGACGGACAGACAGCGACAGCGACTTTGTTTTATACTATGTAGTGATATTATTTGAAGATTCATTTAGTGATAAGTAATACTAGATATAAATGTATATACCAAAACCCTTGGCCGGTGTGGTAATCGTGAGCTATTTTCGTTTCATGGCGAAATCCTTATTCTCTACAAGAACATATTTCTCAAACGTTACAACTTTGCCAATTATATGTTTGAATAAATATACATAATAAATACAAACTCGGCTGTATATAAAGTTCCGCGAGTTGCATGTAAGGCATCCCGCCTTTGTGCCCAAGTGCAGAGCGAGGCGGGATGCCATTGTGCTGTTCAGTAATATGTGCATAAATTGAATACATCCATACTACTCCACTGACAACTAGAATGATACAACAATTTTACAATGTACTCTATGGATTCCAATGAATTTGAAATGTAATATTTTTTTTATTATTATTACGCTCCCCAAACCCCTGATTGTAAACAATCGAAGGTTGCAATTCCAATAACAAACCTACGACTCACAAAACGTCTATTAAACCTAAATAGGCATAACTTTAAAATAATGATAGGGACAATAACGGGCCACTGTCTCTTAAACAAACATCTGTACACATTAGGTGCTACAGACAGTCCCCTTTGTCGGGGCTGCTATGAAGCCGAAGAAACGGCCGCTCATGTAATCCTGGAGTGCTTGCAGTGGCCACACAACGAACACAAATCCTCGGAACGGTGAGGTCGCTCCGTGAAGCCTGTGAAGACACCAGGAGTCTTCTGCGCTTCTGGGAGGAGCTTGGCTGGCTGCGTTAGTAGTCTGGCTCTACACGCACAACGGACCAAATGTGAGGCTAACTTTACATTACATTACATTACATTATTATTACGCTCTTACTTTCCATAGACCATTAAGTCCATGCCCTTTTTCGTTTACTTTTAGAATCTTTTATTTATTCTGTCTTTCTTTTTCTACCTTTCACCTTCTCCACGAAAATATTATTTTAAATATGTGTGTAGTGTAGGTTTTTTTCTTTTCCCTTATACACTATTAATTGATGGTGTTCTGAGGCTGTGGCACACTTCAGTCTGTCCGGGACTGCGGCCGTGTCGACACCAACCCTAATAGCATCAACACCTATGATCCCTGGAGCTATTTTCCCTTCTACTGCAGCACCATCACGAGATTTCTGAATGCTGTCTGTTCGGCGTTGTCAAAAAAAATGTAATATTTCAACTGTACGGTACACAAAGAACATCAATACATTTTCATAAGAGATCATTATTTATTTACTCCATATTAAGTATTGAACTGAACGCTTTAATTTTAGACGTATCGTATAAAAGGCAGACGATACCCAATTGGATGGGACTCTAATTATTTTCGCATGCTCCAGGGAGTTCCCGGCGCGGCTCGCCTCGCCTCGTCGCAGTACTCGAACACAGGCAAAGCAAGACGTTTCAACAAATGCCTTTCGCTGATTGATTCCGACTCTAGATCACGACACTACATTGAGATTGATTGCGACACCACCGCACCCCCTCTCGTTCAACCCCCCGTGCCATCCCTCGCCGCCCCCGTCTCAGCCCACTGTCTCCCGTTCTGTTCGTACCCTATTTGGCCGCGAAATCACTTTTCATATTCGATTTTTATGACAACAAGTGACATCGATGTATTTTCTTAGCGCTTTATTGAATTGTCGATTGTCAGATGAGTGCGTAAAAGGTTTTGGGTGGTAGTAAGGAATATAGAACAGATGCTGTCCACACTAATTATGGACATTGTGATAAAAATTATGACCATCGGATTACGTGGTAATTTCCATTAGCGCACTATACATTAACTGGTTACAAGAATGTCTGCTTGTAAATGTATAGTCTATAAGCGTAATGTATTACATGCCGCGCCGTCTGCTCCGGTTGCAGTGCACGTCGCGAACTGCATGCACACTGATAATAAATTATGAAAAGTTGCATTCACAGCAGTTCATAAGCGATATATATTACATGAAGTAACTTTACTAAATTGAACACGATTTGCATATAAAATTTGTATCGGTTTGGGTGTTTTCTATGTTTATAGTATACGAATTAAAAAAAAAAATCAAATTAAAAAATCATTTATTCATGTAGGACATTTTAACCGTTTATGAACTCTTAATTTTTTTTACATTATAATTTTATTTTTTTACCTACCGTCCAGTTCGGTATATAGATTGAGAAGAACTGGCAAGAAACTTTTTTTTAAAGCCAGTTTATTTACAATGTATGTATATTTATATAGGTGTCTATGTCTAACATTAAATGAAAATCCCGTGCATGAACAACTATTGCCATGCACGCTCGTATCTATAACTGTAACACAAACTCTGCGTAACTTAGGACTAGATGGCGCTGTTTGAAATGTCCAAGGATATTTTATATTATTGATAATTGACGAATCTTTTAGCTTTGTATAATTTATGAATATATATGCAAATTGACATATCATAAGATTCTGTATTAGACCTACATGAATAAAGATATTTTGAATTTGAATTTAAATGTAATAAATACATCAGAATACCTATATGGTATTCAAAATTCAATTCAAAATTTTATGAGATGTAATGTTGATGAAATAAAACAGCTTCCCCGCAGTAGACCGGTGCTGGCTCGGTACTGTGCCCGGTGGTGGATGGCTGGCTCTTTGTGGTCACTTAATTGACGTGGATCTAGTGCAGTGTACATCAACGCTGTTTTTCATATTAATACGAGTACACACGGCAATTATAGTAATAATATTATTATATAGATATTAATATTGGTGATCTATACATATAAATAAAATGGAGCGTCTGTTTGTAATATTGAAATAACCGTTTTTTACTACAGAATATAAATATGATACATACGCCAATATAATATTTTTAACAATTTTTGTGTCTGTCTGTCTGTACCGGCTAATCTCTGAAATGGCTGGACCTATTTTGACGGGACTTTTTTTGGCAAGTAGCTGATGTAATAAAGAGTAACTTAGGCTACTTTTATTTTAGAGAAATAAAGTTAAATTCCACGCAGACGAAGTCGCGTGTATATATAGGATTGTTATCCAATATGTGGAATAATTAATTGTTAACGTCATAGTGAAAGCAGTTATTGACTTATTTTAACATTTGGCTTGCTTAAAACTGACGTGGGAACTACCATATTGTAGAAATATGTAATTAAACTATTTATAACTGGCAAAATGTTTAAGATGGTAGACAGTGGAGTGACATCACTACATATTATAAAACTAAGTCGCTGTCGCTGTCTGTCCGTCCCTATATGTGCTTAAATCTTTAAAACTACGTAACGGATTTTGAAGCGGTTTTTTAATAGATAGAATGATTCAAGAGGAAGGTTTATATGTACAATACATGTACATCCAGGCGAAGCCGGGGCGAGTAGCTAGTATACAAATAAAAATAAATTACCAACCTTTTATTAGGTTACCTTCGACACCAGTCACTATAGTGCTTGTAGATGTGCCACTTACCTCCCAGCCGCAGCTCAGCAGAAGCGTGTACCGCATACGACCCTCTTCTTGCGAAGCACTGGTAGAGTCCGCGGTGCGAGCGAGTGACGGCCCGCAGCACCAACTCGGGCCCGCTGCCGGCCGCCACGCCGTCGTGCAGCCACGTGATGCTCCCTGAAGGGTCGCTCGCGCTGCAGTTGAGGCGGGCCGTGCTGCCCGTGTCAGCCACCTACAGGAACACAGGAGAGAAGGGAAATTGTTAGTAACGTGGTCTGTAGACCCCATTGGTAGCAATGTACCATATCAGGTTGACCTCCAAGCGATTCTCCCTGGAAACCATGATAAATTCCTCGTGATTTGTCACGATGGGTTAACTGACCTGACCTCATGTGTCTGACCCCTTTGCCAGCAACGAACTATGCCAGGTTGATTTTCACGGGGTTCCTCCTAGAAACCATCATGATTCCTCGTGAATTTGTCTATTGTCGATGGGCTAACTGACCTGACCTCATGTCCATCCTATCATCCTCCACTGGTGCTCCGCCAGTGTATACTGTTATCGCAGACGGTTGCACCATTCCATTATCATCTATTAAAAAACCTACACACGCAGTTAGTTAGAAGGGGGAGTCCCTTCGATCGATCCTCCGTGCAATTCAAACGGGGATCGATATTACGACGGCCTCAGCCGAGGTTCGAACCCCTAGCGGTGCCATCAGACTGGAGTTGTACCCGTCAGGCGGGATTTGGCCTTCAGCCGCTCCACAAGTTCTTCCATTGGTTTGGAGTGCCATCTCTACTCGCCCCCTATCGTCCGGTGAAGCTGTAAAGGCCAGCTGCGGTCAACTAGTCCGAAGAAAAAAAAGCTAGTATTTATGACGTAAATGTTACCACAGTCCGGCCGCTCAAAGTTTCTGACAAGTTATGTCAACTATTTGTTTTGTAGTGATGTGACCAAATGACTTTGAAACAGCGCAGTTTGATGTGGTTTGACTTTTGAATACTATTGTTTTTATATCTGTTCAGTAGTTAATAGTTAATAATTTTAGCCTAATAATAATAATAATCTCAGGACAATTTACACAGCGCCATCTAGACCCAAGTTAAGCTAGCTAGAGCCTGTGTTATGGGTACTAGACAAGTGATACAAATACATAGATATATTTTTTTTATACATACATATTATACATAGAAAACACCCAGACCGATACAAACAATTATACTCATGAATACAAATATTTGTGCCGTGTGAGGAATCGAACGTAAAGCGGTGTACTAGACCGTTAGACCACCGAGATCGTCAAAAATTAAGATTAATACGTTTATTGTAAGTTGTAATAATGATAAATTGAAAATTTATTTCAATGTTATCACACATTAATAGGGCAAATAAAAGGTGTTTAAAGTTTTGATGTAAATTGCACGTCAGTTCAAAGTTATATCGGCCATTCGATCCCGACCTGTCAGAAACGAAAACTCTATGCGGCCGGACTTTACTTTGTCCATGTTAAGTCCAAGTCAATACGTAAAACTATCAATTAAGAGTGGGTGGATATTCGACAAGAATAATTAAACAGTATCATGCTCTCCCCCTATAATAATGAAGTCACTAGCTAACGTTGTTTTGTTATATCTACATATAAATAAAATTGGAGTGTCTGTTTGTAATATTGAAATTTTTTACTACATGCATATGAATATAAATACAGTACATACACCAAAATAACATTTATTACAATTTCTGGCTGTCTGTCTGTACGTTTGTTCCGGCTAATCTCTGAAATGGTTGGACCGATTTTAACGGGACTTTTCTTGGCAGGTAGCTGATGTAATAAGGAGTAACTTAGTCTACTTTTATTTAAAAATAAAGTTAAATTCCACGCTGACGATGCGCGGGAATGCGTATATATTAAACTAGCTGTGCCCGCGGTTTCACTCGCGTTAAATTTCCATAAAAAATATAGCCCATACGTAATTTTGATGCCTAAGCTATATTACTGTACAGTTTCATCAAAATCCGTCCAGTAGATTTTTAGTAGCGTGACAGAGTAACAAACATCCATACTTACAAACTGTTGCATATATAATATTATTAGGATTGAGATTATATTCTACAAGCTGTTAATTACCTAAATAAAACATTAAAAAAATCGCATCAGATAATGTATATACATACAAAAAAAAGTTTTGAATACGTATCTTGTAACTCGATAAAGTGACAAAAAAACAAAGAAAAACTTAACTGTTGTTGGCGTATATTCTTTTAGAAAACTCTGAAATAACGACTAAACACCAGCGGCGGTTACACATTAAAGATAATAGCGAATTAAGTCAAGGAAATAGTTTACCGCAAGCTCCGCTGTAAGTGGGGCCTGACCCGGCCGTCCAGCGACTTTATACCGGATCATACAAACATTATGCATGGAACTTTGTTATCTCTATGATTCTCATGTTACCCATACATTCTATAATCTGACATGATTATTTACACAACATGAAGTAATAGCACTGTGTGAATTGTCCTAGGATTATTATTATTATTTTTTTTCTCAGGACAATCACACAACGCCATCTAGACCCAAGTGAAGCTAACTAAAACTTGTGTTATGGGTACTAGGCAACTGACACAAATACATAGGTACATATTTTTCATAGAAAACACCCAGACCGATACAAACAATCATACTCCTGAACATAAATGTTTGTGCCGTGCGAGGAATCGAACCCGCGACCGTCGAAACTAAGGCGGTGTGTCAAACCTCTGGACCATCAAGACCGTCAAATATTGAGGGTAATAACAATAATGTGTTACGTACGAGGACGGCGGGCGCGACGGTGACAGCCAGGTCGTCTGCGCCATCTACGTGGAGCCTCATCTGCTTGGTGGCGTCCCCATACACGTTGTAGGCCTTGCACAGCCATGCACCGCCCGCGGCGGGGGAGGCTCGGGAGAAGCACAGCGCCGCGCCGCCCGCCCACCACCAGCGCCCGCCCGAAGGCTCCACCGGCTGCAGGCGGCCGTTCATCTCGCGGTACCACCTACACCAAACAACAGTATATGTAGCACTAACAATCAAACCAAATAATTCAATGGATATTATTGCATACTAATTTTCCCCTTTTTTTTAGACTATTCTAATGCTGTTGGCTGCAGCTGGCCTTTACAGCTTCACCGGACGATAACGGCCGAGTGCAGATGGCACTCCAAACTTGCACAATGACTTATCTCCGTGGGCTTGGAGTACGCTCTGTACTCGCCCCATTTTCGTTCGATGAAACTGTAAAGACTAACTACTGCCAAGTGCATTAGTCAATACTATTCGAATAAAAAAAAACTAGTGCTTTACTAAACTCAATTCAGTTCAATTAGTTCCACATATAGGACTGACGTTACAACTGCAATATCATAAGAATGAACAAATAAATCATATATGAAGGCAGATATAAAAACATATATAATATACTGTGACAAAATGTTAGACATAGACACCTATATAAATACCTATGCATTGTAAATAAACAGACTTTATAAAAAAAAGTAATTCAATTGAGTTACTTGCCAGTTCTTCTCAATTGGATCTATAAACCGAACTGGACAGTAGGGAAAAAAATTATAATGTAAAAACTTACGTTCATAAGCGGCTAAAATATCCTACATGAATAAATGATTTTTGAATTTGAATTTGAGAAAAAAAAAATATTATTCTTACAAACATTGGCATAAACTGAGAAACTATAACTTACGTGTAATGAGGCGGAGGGTACTCAGAAGCGACGCAGGGTATACAGAAGTCAGCGCCGGCTGCCACCGACACTTCGTTGGCGCTCGCCACCACTCGAGGTGCAGAATTAGAGGGTCCCGCTGACGTTAACAATCATAAATTATTTGCTTCCCAGTTTTATTGAAAAGTAGATTGGAAACTATTAGTTGACTGTACTGTGGTCAGGCCTACTTTTGAAGACAGAACAACCAGAACTTCACACTGTATGGAAACTATTAGTTGACTAGTACTGTGGTCAGGCCTACTTTTGAAGACAGAACAACCAGAACTTCACACTGTATGGAAACTATTACTTGACTGTATTGTGGTCAGCCTACTTTTGAAGACAGAACAACCAGAACTTCACACTGTATGGAAACTATTACTTGACTGTATTGTGGTCAGGCCTACTTTTGAAGACAGAACAACCAGAACTTCACACTGTATGGAAACTATTACTTGACTGTACTGTGGTCAGGCCTACTTTTGAAGACAGAACAACCAGAACTTCACACTGTATGGAAACTATTACTTGACTGTAATGTGGTCAGGCCTACTTTTGAAGACAGAACAACCAGAACTTCACACTGTATGGAAACTATTAGTTGACTGTACTGTGGTCAGGCCTACTTTTGAAGACAGAACAACCAGAACTTCACACTGTATGGAAACTATTAGTTGACTGTACTGTGGTCAGGCCTACTTTTGAAGACAGAACAACCAGAACTTCACACTGTATGGAAACTATTAGTTGACTGTATTGTGGTCAGGCCTACTTTTGAAGACAGAACAACCAGAACTTCACACTGTATGGAAACTATTAGTTGACTGTACTGTGGTCAGGCCTACTTTTGAAGACAGAACAACCAGAACTTCACACTGTATGGAAACTATTAGTTGACTGTACTGTGGTCAGGCCTACTTTTGAAGACAGAACAACCAGAACTTCACACTGTATGGAAACTATTACTTGACTGTACTGTGGTCAGGCCTACTTTTGAAGACAGAACAACCAGAACTTCACACTGTATGGAAACTATTACTTGACTGTACTGTGGTCAGGCCTACTTTTGAAGACAGAACAACCAGAACTTCACACTGTATGGAAACTATTACTTGACTGTAATGTGGTCAGGCCTACTTTTAAAGACTACAGTGTGAAGTTCTGGTTGTTTTATCCTTCAAGGAATAGAATAGAATAGAAAATCATTTATTCAAATAAACTTACATTGAAGCACTTTTGAATAGTCATCACATTTTTTTTAATCTATCTCTCATCTCATCTCATCTAGCTCATTCGGAAAGCTGTATCATCACACGAAGAACGTGCAAGAAACTTGTGTGTTGCTCTTTTAAATAATTTTATATTTTAAGTGTGTGAATATAAACTACTGATTAGCACTAATTCAATTAAATAATCAAATAGAAAAAATATTGAATACACAACAACTGGTTAAACAATTAATAAGAGGACAGTGCACATAAGACACATTTTGTGTAATAATAATAATCTCAGGTCAATTCACACAGCGCCATCTAGTCCTAAGTTAAGCTAGCTAATGCTTGTGTTACGGGTACTAGATAACTGATACAATTACATAGACATTTTCGTAAATACATACATATTATATATAGAAAACACTCAGACCGATACAAACAATCATATTCATGAATACAAATGTTTTTGCCGTGCGAGGAATCGAACCCGCGACCATTGGACGTAAAGCGGTGTGCTAGACCGCTAGACCACTGAGGTCGTCAAATCGTATATATAGTCACAAGATAATTAAATATAAATATTAAATAGTCTGTTACAGAATCCACTTTAATAAAATTTATATTTAAATAATAGAGTTTATTTTGTTATTATAACACCGTACTAAATTGGGTAAAAAAAAGAACTTAGAGACACGCGTGGCGAGCTTATGTTGTGATGGATAAAAATGAATTTAAAAATTTTCGCATGGCTTCAGAACTACTTAACAAGTTACCGACAGAAATGTCATATTTCTCTCTACTTTTGATGTGAGACAATTATATAAAGCAGTAAGGTTGATATTATAAAGTAGGTATAGAGCAGGAGTGGCCAACTTGATGAGACCCAAGATCTCATGTTTACTATTGAAACCCTGTGCGAACTACCAATTACATACTTATTGAAATCTTAAATGAAACACAGTTTAGTACACAATCATGTAGTATTTTTTTATTTAATTAAGAGAGAAAACATGAATGTGAAAATTATTCTTAGTAACTTACACAGGTACTTATTTCTTAGTGTGAGTATTGCGTCTGAGCATCCACTAGTTTAACAAAATCAGGTTTGTAGTTGGAAATTGCCAACCTTTTTTACGATTACATTGCGTAGTCTGGTCTTCGTATTTATATTTTTTGATCTACTGGACTAACAGTCGCGATCGACCTGTTGGCCACCCCTGGTATAGAGGATGCCTCCTAAGTATCCGAGGTCGGCTAACGTGCAGCCAATTCCCGATAAGGACATTAAAGGAAATGAACTTTAGCGTAATTAAATTGGTCGAGAGGGCGCGCCGCCGGAGGAACATTATAGCGCAGGCAACACCAGCGTCTAGATTTTCAATGTATTTTCTATTTTAAAAGCGAAGTCGTCTTTTAAATAGTTTCCACTGCGAGCAACAAGTAGTATTTAATTTATTTTAATTGTGTACAAAGTTATAAATGAAATGCAAGAGTTAAATATAAATAATTTAAATAAATTCTATGCAACATGTCCACTACACAAACTTTCTTCCGAAATATAATATTGTATTTCGGGGTCCTATTAAATATATCTGTTTAAGAAAATTTGTCGTGACATAGAGACACAAATTTTAGCAAAAATAAATAGTTACAGTAAATAAGTTGTTATAGGACTTGAGTCAACACTTTCAATTTCATCTGTACTTCATCTCAGACAAGACACTCGGCAAAGCACCGCTCACAAAGGCACTGCGTACATTGAACACAGCGGAACAAACAGGACTGTTTTTTTGTCACAATGTATTCGATGTCACCCGCGTGAAATTTATAGCCTACATGTTATTCTAATGTATTACTATTATTACTGTAAAGTTTTATCAAAATCAGTTCAGTAGTTTTTGCGTGAAAGAGTAACAAACATCTATCCATATTTGTAACTTTCGCGATATAATATTATTAAGATAAGCTACAAGTAATTATAAAAAATGTATTTGTTACGCTATTGTATTGGGTTAAAATCTATGAATATAACAGTAGAAACAATAAATATATAAGATAAAGAGTGTGTTTTTTTTCGGACTACACTAATGCTATTGGCCGCAGCTGGTCGTTACAGCTTCACTAGACGATAGGGGGCGAGTGCAGATGGCACTCCAAGCCCGCGGAAGGACTTAGGGAGCGGCTGAAGGCCAACTCAAGCCTGACGGATACGACTTTAATCTGAGGGCACCGCTAGGGGTTCGAACCTTGTCTCAGGCCGTCGTAATTTCGAGCCCCGTTTGAATTGGACACGGGATCGATCGGAGGGGCGACCGGGAGCACCCAGGTGCGCTCAGGCTCGCGGTTGATTGCGCGGTTGTGTATGTTTGGGGTCATCGTCTTCGCCGGCGAGGACGGTGTCGTGTGTGTGTAAAAGTGTGGTCGGGAAGTACTCACGTGCGACTGCCAGGTGTACGGGCCGGGAGCGCTTGGTGAGCGCCGTGAGGGCGTGCCGCGCCACGCAGCTGTAGGGGCCTGCGTCCGCCGCGGACACGTCGCGGACCAGCAGCGTGTCGCCGGCCACCACGTAACGAGACTCTAACGAACAAACAAACAAACATCGCACTTATCAGATTCGTCTGCGTGGCTCTATATCTTATATATAAAATTCTCGTATCAGAATGTTAGTTACCATACTCCTCTAATACCCAAACTCCTTTTGCTGTAGCTCAGCAATTCCAGAACACGTCCATTATCATCTCTAAGTGTATTAAGATTCTCGGTATCGACATCTCTAGCGCAGTTGAGTTCCGTATTCACCTCGAAGAAAAGGGCAAGCTGGCGTCCAAAAAACTCGGTGTGCTCAATAGAGCGAAGCGGTACTTCCCTGCGGACCAGAGACTCCTCTTATTTAAGTCTCAAGTTCGGCCGCACATGGAGTACTGCTCTCGTCTTTGGGCAGGAGCACCTGGATACCAGCTCGGTCCTTTTGACTTGGTTCAGAGACGTGCTATGAGAATTGTCGATGATCACAATCTCTCTGGCGGTATCGAGCCACTTAGTTTGAGGCGAGACTTCGCTTTGCTTTGTCTGTTCTACCGATTATGCAACGGACTGTGTTCTGAGGAATTGTTCAATATGATGCCTACGGCCACCTTTTACCATCGCACCACTCGCTATCGTCAGGGAATTCATTTCCACACGCTGGAACCTAAGTGGTCTCGAACAGAGTGGTTTCAGAGGAGCTTCCTCCCGCATACACTTAGGTTGTGGAATGAACTTCCTGCCGAGGTTTTCTCACGAGACTACAGCATGGGGTTCTTCAAGAAGGGTATATTAAGGTTTCTTAAGGGTCGGTGTAGGTACCCGGTACCCCTGGTGTGTCAGGCGTCCATAGGCTACGGTAACCAATTACCATCAGATGGGCCGAATGCCTGTTTGCCACCATAGTAGTATAAAAAAAACGGTTTGACCGATTTTTATAAAGTTTTATATGCATATTCAGTAGGTCTGAGAATCGGCTACTATCTATCTAACTATACTATCTATCTATTTTTCATACTCCTAAGTGATAAGGGTTGTCTACCCCTAACATTATTTTTTTATTTTATGGGCAATATTTTTTATTATGTCTTTAAAAAATACATACAACCCTAAATTTTCAGCCTTCTATCACCAACCCCTATTTTTTAATAGCGTCAGAATTAGTCTGTTTGTTCCGGATAATTTCTGAAATGACTAGACCTATTTTGACGGAACTTTTATTGGCAGGTAGCTGGTGTAATAAGGAGTAACTTAGGCTACTTTTATTTTAGACAAACAAAGTTAAATTTCACGCGGACGAAGTCGCAGGTACAGCTAGTTTTATAATATACATATATCTTACGACAATTCTCTGGTTTCCTTTATCACCTACATTTGTAATGTTGTAATCATGCACAAGCTCTTTTGAAAATAATACGAGCTGAGTTTCTTGTCAGTTCGTCTCATCTCGATATCATTCCGACCTGACGGTAGATTTGACATATCATAAGAGTCTGTAATGGAACTACATGAATAAAGATATTTTTGTTTTGTTTTTTAATAAATTAATCATAATAAGTGGCATACGGCGTAATCAATAAAATATATACGAGCTAATTTAGTACGTCTTAAGCGAGATCATAACAAGTTCTTATCCGGGCCATTCATCAGCGTCCCGCGTGAAATACGGCTGCCCCTCGCCCCCTTCCGGCCCCCAGCCGGCCCCCTGCGTGCCCCTCAGCCGCGCGCCGTGTAAATGAGATATTGCTTTAATTAATATTACTTCGTCCACGACATAAATATGGGTTTAAGTAAAAACGCGCCGCTGTCCGCTCGGGACGTGCCTTTAATTAGACCGCGTACGCACAGTTGTAGCCTGTAGCAGATGTTTTTGTATCGCTAGTTGAATGTAATCGAAACTAAAGATATGTTAACTCTTAATAAATATAACTCGAGTTAACTCGAGTGGAAATTCAGGTAACTCGAGTTATATTTATTACGAGATTCTCAGACCTACTGAATATGCATATAAAACTTTATAAAAATCGGTCAAACCGTTTTTTTTATACTACTATGGTGGCAAACAGGCATTCGGCCCATCTGATGGTAATTGGTTACCGTAGCCTATGGACGCCTGACACACCAGGGGTACCGGGTACCTACACCGACCCTTAAGAAACCTTAATATACCCTTCTTGAAGAACCCCATGCTGTAGTCTCGTGAGAAAACCTCGGCAGGAAGTTCATTCCACAACCTAAGTGTATGCGGGAGGAAGCTCCTCTGAAACCACTCTGTTCGAGACCACTTAGGTTCCAGCGTGTGGAAATGAATTCCCTGACGATAGCGAGCGGTGCGATGGTAAAAAGTGGCCGTAGGCATCATGTTGAACTCGAGTTACCTGAATTTCGTTAACTCTAATACTGTTCTCATAAACTGTGTATCGTCAGAAATAGAAATAATCTTTATTCAAATAAACTCATTACAAGCACTTTTGAATAGTCATATTTTGATTCTACCACTCATTCGGAACGCAAATTCATCACAAGAAGAATGAGCAAGAAACTTGTGTGTTGCACTTTTGAATAGATTTTTTTTTATATATAATAATATATAATAATTAATTATTTGAAAAAGCGCTAAAGGGCGCACAATTAAAAAAACGCGAGCTGATGGTGCGCGCGGTCCGTCTTATTTACGTACTCATTCTTTTCTGCGTGTAAGCCTATTCTTAAGTGCTTATTTAATATAAGCACTCTAGAATAGTCTTTCATGTTTATATAATAACTGATTATTTCTATTTCTATAAAATACTTTTTACTACTATTTCTATGGTCCTTTTCTGTGATACCGTTTATGTCTTCGCTAATGTTAATGATCATGTGGGCCGGCAGGTTGTTGTCAATAAGAAAGACACAAGTTAGTTTATTAAGGGTTGTAACTTAAACCAACTTAGCCCTTTCTCTAACTTTCTTACTTGTTATTCTGTAATTATGTATATAAAGAAAAACAACTATTGAATAGAGCAACACACAAGTTTCTTGCTCATTCTTCTTGTGATGAATCTGCGTTCCGAATGAGTGGTAGAATCAAAATATGACTATTCAAAAGTGCTTGTAATGAGTTTATTTGAATAAAGATTATTTCTGTTTTCTATATAAAATAGTGGACATCTGGCTTGTAGAATTTACTTTTATAGAATTATTGATAGTTTATAAATCATAAAGTATTTCTAGAAAATAAAATAATTGAATTAAAAAATGTAATTATCGAAGAAAGAATATTATATTTCATATTCTCTGTTAAAACTTTAACAGAGAGATATTTATGTGTTGTTGCTTTTATACGTAGTGAAGTATTTTTTTAGGATTAGTCTGTTGTTATTAAGGAAAGTATGTCAGTGGATTAGTATGACGTCTATATTGATTTTATTTACATAGCCTTGGTTAGCCATTAGGTTTACTTAAATAGCCTTGGTTTTCTTTTAATAAATAAATAAATAAATAAGAAACATGACATATATATTACGCATAAAACACGCGCGAAAAAGTTAACAAAGAAATTGTAAAATGCAATACTTCACGGTTGCGCGCGTAGTCTTTCCCGCGCTCCTGATTACACGTGAACATGTATCATTGATCATACCTGCAGTGGGTGCGTGTACGTCGAGTACTGTGTCGCCGCGGTACCATACGGCGGGGCGGACGTGCGGCGAGCTGTCTGCGGCGCGGCACGTGAGCGCGGCCACGCCGCCCGCCCACGCCGCCGCCGCCACCAGCACCGCCTCCCAGTTCACGTCCGACACTTACCAAAACATTATTTCTTATATTGTTATGAAACCTTCACTTTCTCGAACTGCTCTAATGCTGTTGGCCGCAGCTGGCCTTTACAGCTTCACCGGACGACAGGGGGCGAGTGCAGATGGCACTCCAAACCAAGGAAGGACTTATGGAGCGGCTGAAGGCCAACTCCCGCCTGATTGAAACGACTTTAGTCTGAGGGCACCGCTAGGGGTTCGAACCTCGGCTCAGGCTGTCGTAATATCGATCCCCGTTTGAATTGGACGGGGGATCGATCGGCAGATTAATGTGTATGTACATATGTATAATACTTTCTGTAGCGTAATTCTTTGTTCCAATACTCAAGATTTATTGCATTCCATATTTACAGTAAAATATGATCATAATCTATACATATAAATAAAATTGGAGTGTCTGTTTGTAATATTGAAATAACCGTTTTTTACTACATTCATATGAATTTAAATACGGTACATACACCAAAATATTTTTTTTTACATTTTTTGTTTGCCTGTCTGTTTGTTCCGGCTAATCTCTGAAATGGACCGTCAGACCGTCCCGTCAAAATGACGGGATTTTTTAGGCAGGTAGCTGATGTACTAATGAGTAACTTAGACTACTTGGCTAATCTCTGAAATATTAAAAATCTTCTAAAATTATTATCATTACAAATGATTAACATTTAGTATTAATATTTCTTCTAATCTAAATATATATAACTCAAAGGTGACTGACATACTGATCTATCAACGCACAGCCCAAACCACTGGACGGATCGGGCTGAAATGTAGCATGCAAGTAGATGTTATGACGTAGGCATCCACTAAGAAAGAATTTTGATTAATTCTACCACCAAGGACATTAAATAGGGGGTGGAAGTTTGTATGAAACTTTGTCAATTTTAAACCGATCGGGCTGAGACTTTGCATGCATAAAGCTACTATGACGTAGGTATCCCCTAAGAAAGGATTTTGATGAATTCCACCCCTAAGGGGATAAATTAACGCGAGCAAAGCCGCGGGCAAAAGCTAGTTACAACATATAATTCAATATTATTCACACATATACTTATTATATTATGAAATTCATATTGTTTAAACCTGATCGAGGATTTGAGGGATGGTTGATAGATATTAATTATATTTATGAAATAAAAATGCAATGTTGAGATAATGTCTCTGTTTATTTTTTTAATTTTATTATTTTTTCAACTTTCTTTTTTATTATGTTTTGGCAACACACATGTTTGTATTCTGCCAGTTACATTTACTTTTTATATACAATTATACACATATGTTATGTTAAAATTAAAATATTTAATATTGTTTATTATTTCCTTTAAATATTTTATAAATATGTACATAGCCTATTTATAAAATATTTAAAGGTTAACCTTACTCAATGTTCTTATAGAAGATGGGAGATGGTTGAATGTTGAATATTTTAACAGATGATACCAAGGGCTCACTAGATTGTAATTTGAGACGAGAGGTGGGTAATTGTAATAAAATACAATTACCCATCTCTCGTCTCAAATTATTATTATTATTACCAGCTGTTCCCGCGACTTCGTCCGCGTGGAATTTAAGATTATTCTTCTAAAATAAAAATAGTCTAAATTACTCCGTATTAAATTAGCTACCTCCCAAAAAAGTCCCGTCAAAATCGGTCCAGCCATTTCAGAGATTAGCCGGAACAAACAGACCGACAGACAGACAGACAAAAATTGTAAAAAATGTTATTTTGGTGTATGTACCGTATTTAAATTCATATGCATGTAGTAAATACGGTTATTTCCATATTACAAACAGACACTCCAATTTTATTTATATGTATAGATTATTGTATACTCTCATTTTATGTGTGTAAAAATTATGCAATGCGTGTTGTGTTTACACCTAGTAGGATGTATTACTTATATAATTTGTTTATCTGTGTAAAATTATGTTATCTGTAAGACATCCAGTTTCGTAAACCTATCAATAAAAAAAATGTGTAAGGTACAGACAAACAAACTCATGTTGTACAAATGTTTGCAACGTGCTCGTAACTGAACCCCAGACGAGACAAAAGTTGGTTACCAACACCGAGGCCAGCAAAGATATAGAAGAATAAGAATGTAGTGTTTGTGTGTCTGTACAACATTTATTTGAAAAGAATACGAGCTGAGTTTCTTGTCAGCTCTTCTCATCTTGGTATCATTCCGAACTGACGGTAGATTTGACATATCATAAGAGTCTGTAATAGACCTACATAAGTAAATATGTTGAATTTGAATTTGTACATACCAGGTAGTAGGGTGAGGTCCCTGGAGAGCGCGACGCCGTGTGCGTTGGCGGCGCGGCACCGCAGCGTGGCGGCCGCGGGGGCCGACCCACTCGCGGGCAACACCTCCAGGGTACCGTTGCTGTATATGCGCCTACAGAATAATATTTATATATTACTGTTATATCGGAAACTAGGGTCGCCAAAGAACACGCTGGAAGGATGACATCAACCTGTCTCTGGGACTGTTCTGGAACAGGATTGTGGAAGACAGAGTTCAGTGGAGAGAGCTGGTGGAGACTTATGACAAAAGGCACACCGAGTTGCGGGACATTTTGTAAAAATCAAAATGTACCCCAATTTTCGGAACCATCGGATGGGCCGTATGCTTGTTTGCCACCATAGTAGTATAAGAAAAAATATTATTTACACTATTGTCGTATTTTCTCAGCTTTTGCTAGTTTTTACCACAAATTTTATTATTATTACTATTATTTTAGGTACCTACCAGTTCCCTCCTCTTACAATTCACAATGGTTGGAATTACAAATTATAAAAAGACAATCAAATAAGGTATTAACTTAAGCTTATCATCATTTACTTGCAGTGTGAGTGTCTATGTGTGTGTGTGTGTGTGTGTGTGTGAGAGAGAGACAAGGAGAGTATACCTCTCTCTATATATTAATACGGGGACACTAGTGTTTCACAGTTTTCATACTCAAGCGGTTCTAGCCATTTTAAAATAATCTTTTTTATATCATGATTAGATTTATCCTTTAATTTATCATTACCCTTGCCAGCAAGTGCATTGTATAACCGAGGTGCTATATAATTAAATTGCTTCTTTGCAAATGTTGTTTTCACAAACGGGATTGGATATTTAAAATTTCTAATAATGCGATTTGGTTTGTCACACATGACATTGCCGGACATGTCATTGCCGGGACGGTAACATGATGACATCGTCTTAGACACTGTTATATGGACATTATACGCAATGACAAAACATCAGCCTGTTCGTATACCAGCGTTGTAGGATGTCTATATGGTAGCGAAAACATGACTTTAATTACCGCCCTTTTGGTTTCTCAATTTCAATTTAGTAGTTATTTTATTCAAAATTTATTTGAAAAGAATACGAGCTGAGTTTCTTGTCAGCTCATCTCGAAATCATTCCGAACTGACGGTAGATTTGACATATCATAAGAGTCTGTAATAGATCTATAGTACATGAATAAAGATATTCTGAATTTGAATTTGAATTTGACTACTACATTATTATTAACACAGAAACTAATGTATATTTTATGCATGATGACTAGGCCCCCCACAGGACACTGCAAATTAAACAAGCATATGGCTAAACTAGGCCTATGCACGACAAGTATCTGCAGATTCTGCCAAACTGAAGAGGAAACGCCGCTTCACATCCTATGTGGTTGTAGCTCACTCATGCATAAACGAAATATCTCCTTTGGAAAGTTTACACTCTTTCCCGAGGAGATAAAAACGATCGCTCCTAAGAATATCCTTCAATTCTTGTCCCTGACGGGTCTAGGTAGCGAACTCTGAAAAGGGCGAGCACAATAGATCTATGTAGGTCGCAGTGCTACCGGTACTACACATCTGACAATAGCCCAAACAATCCAATAAAAAAAAAATGTATATTTTAGCAATCCCAATAGTATGAATAAATGACAAAAATTAAGAACTTTATATATAAACTGAAATATTTAATAAAGAACAGACTAGACCGCGGGTAATAAATTGGAAGTTTTGCAACTAGTGTTCTTTTATAATGTAGCATCATTTTAAGGCGATATCCTGAAATTCGCAGACAGCACGTGAACATGAACAAACATACAAGTTATATATTAATTTAATATGTATAACACAATGTGTTAACTGAATTATCGTTGTCATCCTACACATATTACCCGTTTCTTAGCATAATCATGACTAATGAACATTCATAACTGTGTAACATTTCACATTGAAGCAACTTAAGGCATTACCTGCACACGTCAGCCAAGTTAAGATGCGAGTCATCGTGAGTTAACACATTAGTGTAACGATGTACGGTACACTCACAAATGAGTGAGACAGTCTCAGTAAACTTTCGGTTTTATGCGAACGAACCATCGGCGACGCCTACGACAGTGGTGATTCCACAATGTGGTTGTGCGTGGCAGAAAGTTTCTAGAAAATCGAGCTGTGGAAGACCGCCATTCATCCAGATGATCAGGATAGTATTTTAGTTTCTGGGTGGTACGATGGTGAAACTCAGCAGCTGGTATTAATCCGAACGATTCCTCAGAACACTCCCCGTGATATATGCGGTAAAAAATGCAATGCAATATCTCGCCGCCGAGCCGATGGGTCGAGTCTGTCACATAGACGTTGATTGCCAATAATTCTGGCTCGGTTGTCGCCTACGACAGTTAGTGAAGATAAATAAGCAATTTATAATAGGCTTTCACGCAGAAAAGAACGAGCATGTAAATTCAGAACCGAGCCAGAATCATTGGTAATCAACGTCTATGTGACAGACTCGACCTATCGGCTCTGCGGCGAGATATTGCATCTCTGTGCATTTGCTACCGCATATATCACTTGGGGAGTGTTCTGAGGAATTGTTCGGATTAATACCAGCTGCTGAGTTTCACCATCGTACCACCCAGAAACTAAAATACCATCCTGATCATCATCGATGAATGGCGGTCCTCTACAGCGGTTTTCTAGAAACTTTTTGCCTCACATTGTGGAATCACCTTCCAGCAATGGTATTTCCGAACCGATACGATATTGAAACCTTCAAGAAAAGAGCTTATTCCTTTTTAAAAGGCCGACAACGTACTTGCTATTCCCCTGGTGTTGCGGGTGCTCATGGGCGGCGGTAATCACTTACCATCAGGTGAGCCGCATGTTCGTTTGTCCCCTGCGTTATAAAAAAAAACAATGGAAAATCGCGCATTTTTGAATTGTGTAAAGCATTCCCTGCACACGTCAGCCAAGTTAAGAGGGGGAAGGGGATTGTTAGTAATGGGAACTAGTAACCCCATTGCTAGCAATGTACCATGTTAGGTCGACCTCCACACGGTTCCTCCTGCAAATCATCGTTATAAATTCCTAGTGAATTTGTCACGATGTGCTAACTGACCTGACCTCATATTCATCATATCATCCTCTACTGGTGTCCCGCCAGCGTAAACCGTTAGCGCAGGCGGGAGCAGCATTTCATTATTATCCACAAAAAAAAAAAAAGCCAAGTTAAGATGTGAATCATCGTGAGTTAACACATTAGAGAAACGATGTACGCGCCAGTCATAAACGAGCGAGACAGTTTCTGAGCAAACTTTCATTTTTAAGCGAACGAACTGTCGGCGACGTCTACCACAATTAGCGCAGACAAATGATGATCGCTCTCACTTATCTTAATTATTAATTTTTCCATGACAACGTTAAAAATGAGGTTCATCAGTATTGTTTGTTCTGGAGCAGGCGGATGTCTGCAATTTTTATCGCGCTATACTTATATCGCAGCAGACCCTCGCGGGACCATCGGATGGATGGCCACCATTTGTTACCGTCCTGTCATTTATATCCGCAGGTAGCGAGTAAGGACGGAGCTTAATGGTTATCTTTTCCCATCAGAATCAATATTGTATTGTTTTCGCTACTTTAGATTTGAGGGAGTGAGGAAAATTGAACCGGTAAAAGGTTGTAAGAATAAAATAATGTTAAGAATAACTATATTACAGCTTCACCAACTTACTTTCATACTTCTCCATAAAGCTGTTGTGCACGACGCACCTTCATAGACTTTTATTGCATTTTTTACATATATATTTAAAATAAATTTTTCTATTGTTCCATTTTTTATTGTCAATTTTGAAATACAAATACATAGATATTTTATTTCGTAAATGCATAGAAAACATACATACTCGTGAATACAAATGTTTGTGCCATGCGAGGAATTGAACCCGCGATCATCGGAAGTAAGGCGGTGTGCTAAACCGCTGGACCACCGAGGCCAAATGTAATATTGCTGATATGAGGGGGTGTGGCCGAGCGAGTGTAGCACTGCCTCCCGGGAACGAGGTGGCGGCATCATGTCGTCAGATTGTCAATACGCCGCCGGTATTCATGAAATCATTTTCCTTTTACTTTTTATTGCTTATTGGAAAATTCCTCTTTGATTTCTATGAAACGTCACTTGTTCAGTGATACGTGAAAACGTACTCTTATATACAGGTAAGTAATAATAATAATAACTACAAAACAGAAATTTAAGAATACAAAATGTAAAAGATATTAAAAAAAGTAATAAAAGTACACTCACACACACACTCTCTCACACACACACACACGCTCACACACTGCACTTGCTTTGTTTCAGCACGCAAGTGTGGTAAAAAACCAGCAAAAGCTGAGAAAATGCAACAATAGTGTAAGTAATAATAATAACCCTGCCAGAATAACTGCTCAATATTTATTTAAAAAAAACACGAGCTGAGTTTCTTGTCAGTTCTTCTCATCTCGAAATCATTGCGAACTGACGGTAGATTTGACATATCATAAGAGTCTGTAATAGATCTGAAGAGAGAGAGACATGAAGAAAGATATTTTGAATTTTTTTTGAGTATTTTTGCATACTTTATTTGTATCGTTATTAAAAAGTATGGTTGGCAACCCTAGTGACGGTACTGACCTGAGTCCAGGGGTGTCGGTGAGCGGGGTGCCGTCGTCGCTCAGCCACAGCACGGTCGGTGGCGGCGTGCCCCGCGCCGCGCACCGCACGCGAGCGCCCCTGGACGCCGCGAACTGCACCAGCGGCGGAGGCTCCGCTGTGAACCACGGCGCCAGCCGCGGAGGATCACCGCTCACCTCGCACACCACCACTACACATTTCACCAAACAAATGTTACTGACAGGCCCAGTCTAGTGTAGGAATCAATAAAATAATAATAATTGAATGAAATAATTTGGGAAAATAAATAAATGATTATTATTAAGTTGTAATGTATGTATGTATGTGTATGTATGTATTCAGCTGAAATGAAGCTCAATCGGATATACATTCATGTCGCCGAGATGAGGATGCTCAGGTGGTCAGACGCAGTTACCCTCTTGGACAAAGTGCCGAATCACTATATCAGAGGTACATTCAGAATAAGACCTATACTGGATAAGCTAGTGGAAGCACGACTTAGATGGTATGGCCATGACATGAGGAGACCGGAAGACCACCTGACGAGAAAAGTTCTCGACCTCAATTCAGGACCGAAAAAGCGTGGATGACCCCGATTAACATGGATGTCGTAAGGACCTTAAGGACAACGGAAACATAGAGCCAGCAACAGTCCGAAATAGACACCACTGGAGAAGAAAGATTAGGAGAGCCGACCCCAAATGAAATGGGATAAGGCCGGAAGAAGAAGAAGTACAATGTCAGCTGAGAGGAAGGCATTATAAGTTAATTAATAGAAGGTTCCGCATCATTTCCTATCATAAATTCAGAGCTTTCTTTTTGTTTCTGAGAATCAACATATATTTTTATTCGAGTGTTATTAAAACGTGAAGCAAAAACTTTATAACCCTTCTACGAAATTTGCACGGACGCAGGAGTATAAAATTTCGACAATTAATGTTCACTAGCTGTGCCCGCCAGAGCGTCCGTGTGGAAAAGTGATCTTGACCAAATAAAGAAAAAAATATTTAGTAATCTAACCCAAAAAAGGCAAAGAAAAAAGTTTCATCGTTCTAGCTTCAAAAGTTTTGCATACACACTTTCATCCCCAATTTTATTTTAAGCCATTAGGGGTAAAATTTTTATAAACTTTGAATGTATAATTTAATAATATTTAATCAACAGCCTAAAAATAAAAATCGAGAGTATGCTCTTTTGTTTATTGTTAAATTGTGTCTTTGAAAATTGAACCTTATAATTGTACAAACTTATAATTTAAATTAATTATGGTCGTATTTGTACGATTATTTGAAATAACCTTATTTGGACACCTACAGCATCCATCTCATTCCTCCTCTTTGATTCGCGCGTGTCATGAGATAAATGTCGAAGTGGAATCTTATCTCACTGATAAATTTGTCTCGCAGCAATATTCCTGGGTGGCCCTTTAAAACATTTTATTTCTATCCTTTGTTTGTTACAAAGCACGGCAGAGAAAATGCCTCAAGTTTTTCGGTTTTAATAATTCTCTCTCTTGCCACACACAATCGTCCGCCGGCTCAGGTCTAAGTTACTATACGGATACTTTTTCAAACAAAGAGTAAGTTTAAGCCACTTAAAACTGTAACGACGCAAGTTGAGTTTAAACCGTTTGACCCAAAAAAAGTGTCGGCAGCCGGCGCGGGGCGGACGGCGCGGCGGGCGCCTCTGCCGCGCCCGGCCTACGTTACCAAGTTACGGCGAGAATTCTCGACAATTGTCCTCAAACGTGTAATTCAGTTAAGTTTGTCGTTGTTCGTTTGACAGAATTAGTTTCTGTTTCGCCTTCGTAATGAACTCTACAGGGAGCGACATTAAAAGAAACAGAGTTATCGAGTCGTCGAGTTGTTTCGTAATTAAACTCCGCCGACGTTCCGGCCGGCCCACTCCCACTCCGTTGTCAATTGGTACACGAAATTTCAATTATTGCGAGTCGCGAACTCTGCCTTCACAATATTACAGGCTCGCGACAGGCCGATGGGACCGTGCGACGTAATTAGATTAAGTTGTTTACAGTCAGTTTACAATAGCCGAAGGTGCGGTCCCGATTTCTTTGTCGTATAAAAGCAATTTCGGAAATTGGATCGCGGGCGGAGAACGCCTCGAATTCGAAGAAAAATTGGTGGAAAAGGTTCGTCGCAGAATAGATAGAGAGGTGGTACTCGGGAGGTTCTGGAAAACGTATTGTGATTGTGTACTGACGTGGTTGGGTGGCGAGCAGGCAGGCGAACAACAGCGGCAGTAGTGCGCCGCGCGGCGCCGCCCGCTCCCGGCCGCTCATCTCTCCTCTCACCGCTCTGCGCACAAAGAAATAAATTATTGTAAGTGACACACAATTCGTTCGTTCAATAAGCTACGCCTCGGCCATTTTATTATTTACTCGACGCCGGCTCTATTATATTCAGACGACGTTCTCGCGAAATCTTTAATAAATAGCTAATTAAGAAAGAATGAAAAATTCTTTATTCAAATATACTTTCATTGAAGCACTTTTGAATAATCATTACTTATTTTTTTAATTTATCACACATTCGGAAAGCTGCCTCACTACAAGAAGATGAGCTAAACTCGGAAGTTTAACACGGAGAAGAACAACACGGATGTTGTTCTTTTAAATAACAGTTGCAATTTTACATTTTTAAGTCGAAATGTGTGAATACAAAGTACCACCCGCCAGAAAATAAAATACCATCCTGATCATCAGGACGAATGGCGGTCCTCCACAGTGTGGTTTTCTAGAAACTTTTTGCCTCGCGCAACCACATTGTGGAATCACCTTCCAGTAGTGGTATTTCCGACCCGATACGATATTGAAACCTTCAAGAGAAGAGTTTATTCCTTTTTAAAAGGCCGACAACGTACTTGCAATTCCCCTGGATTTGCGGGTGCGCGTGGGCGGCGGTAATTACTTACCATCAGGTGGGCCGCATGCACGTTTGTCCCCCGTGTTATAAAAAAAAAACCAACTGGCACTAATTCATAAGAGCCAAAAGAACGAATACATAAACAACTTGTTGACTAATTAAGTACGTAAACTAAATAGGAGTAAATCAGACGTAGTGATCAGATCAGAGCAGTCTCTACAAACAGCACTCGTTCACGAGTATGACGGATGAAATATTGACTAATCTTTGTTCAGTTGCATATTTGACGTGATTATCATGATTATTGTTTCAATAACTTACTTTATTACAATAAAATTTTGAATTTTTTAAATGTACAGATTGTTTAGCAGATATCTTGTTATATGTCTTCTGAACTGATCTTTTTAAGTAACTTTATTAAAATAACATTTTCCAATTGAGTAGAAAAAATAAATAGAAATAATCTTTATTCAAATAAACTCAATACAAGCACTTTTGAATAGTCATATTTTGATTCTATCACTCATTCGGAACGCAGATTGACAAGAAGAATGAGCAAGAAACTTGTGTGTTGCTCTTTTGAATAGATGAGTATTGCTAAACAATTTAATTACAAAACTAATAATAATAATGTGATGTGATGTGATATTAAGTGATCTGATGTGATGTGATATGATGAGATGAGTTGAGATGCTATGCGATGCGATGCTGTGTGATGTGATGTGATATTAAGTGATGAGATATGATGTGATGTGTGTGATGTGATGTGATGTGATGTGATGTGATATGATGAGATGTGATGTGATGTGACTGGACTCCATTCTACGCAATTAGCCTCTCATCTGGGCCGTTGTGCGTGTAGAGCCAGACTACTAAAGTAGTCAACCAATCTCCTCCCAAAAGCGCATAAGTCTCCTGGTGTCCTGACTGGGTTCAAGGAGCGATACTACGAGTGATATTTTTCCACAATTGTCACGCTCATCTTTCGATAATGGCTTAGTGGTCGTGATTGACGTGACATGACGTGTTAGAGGTGTACTCCGGTGCTGAGTGGACGCCGTAAGTGATACTCACATTATTAAAATATCATCTTCCAATTGAGTTTTACTAAACAATTAACATTATTACGAGTGATTGATGACCTCGGTGGTATAGCGGTCTAGCACACTGCTTTATATCCAATGGTCGCGGGTTCGATTCCTCGCACGGCACAAACATTTGTATTCATGAGTATGATTGTTTGTACCGGTCTGGGTGTTTTCTATGTATAATATGTATGTATTTACGAAAAAAAAATTATCTAAATATTTGTACCAGTTATCTAGTACCCATAACACAAGCTTTAGCTAGCTTAACTTGGGTCTAGATAGCGCTGTGTGAATTGTCCTGAGATGATTATTATTAGTGATTTTTTTGCAATTGTCACGCTCCTCTTTCGTTAATGGCTTAGTGGTCGTGATTGACGTGACATGACGTGTTAGAAGTGTACTCCGGTGCCGTGATAAGTGATACTGGTGTCGCGTCGCACACCAACAGATGTATTCGACAGCCGTCTCTATTGTTTACTAGGCAACGCTATAACAAACACATTATGTTATATTGAAGTAAACAAAAGAATCGGAAAGTGAATTATATGTATACTAGCTGTACCCACGACTTCGTCTGCGTGGAATATAATTTAATTTTTCTAAAATAAGCAGGTAGCTGATGGCTACTTCTATGGTATTACATCAGCTACCTGCCACTAAACGTCACGTGAATCGATCAAATTTTTTTGTCTAAATTCAAATTCAAAAATCATTTATTCATGTAGAACATTTTAGCCGCTTATGGACGTTAATTTTTTATGATATATTTTTTTTCTACCGTCTGTTTGATTTTTTTTTTTTTATATCATAATTTGAGCGCGTTTGACCGCAATCTCACCTGATGTTAAGTGATGATGTGGTCTAAGCTGTTACACGCAAGCTCAAATAATACCTATTCACTCTTGACTTAAAAGACCCAATGTTGTAAGAGGCAGGAAAAATAGAAAAATAGACGCTGGTAGAGAGTTCCACTACTTAGCTGCTCGGATAAGGAAAGATGATGCAAAACGGTTAGTTCGAGCAGCTGGGATGTCAATAGTGTAGGGGTGGAGCCGCTCTCTACGTCTTCTCTTCTTCAATCACTGATACGACAAGACCAATTTTGATAGGACTTTCACTCGCAGATAGCTAATGTTATACGGAGTAACGTAGATTTTAACAAAACAGTTACACTGTAAACGGCTGAAGTAGCAGGTAACAGGTAATGTTATATAATAATAGCCGTGCCCGCGGTTTTAAAGAATATATCCGATATGTTATTCTGATGCATAAGCTTTTATAAATGTAAAGTTTCATCAAAATCCGTTTAGTAGTTTTTGCGTGAAAGAGTAATAAACGTCCTTATTCACAAACTTTCGCGTTTATATAATATGGTGACGGTAGGCTCGCTCTCTGCCACCGGATTAAAATGTACTTAACGATTACCACAATATCGACAGCTGATAATCTCTTTAAATATTACATCCGGGGATATGATGGCGTTGAGGGTATAATATCTTATTATTATAACAAACCACAAAGTTTTGTATGTATGGATAGATGTTTGTTACTCTTTCACGCAAAAACTACTGAACGCGTTATTATGAAACTTTACAGTAATATAGCTTATACATCAGAATCATTCATTTCATTTCGTTTCATATCGTTTCGTTTCGTTTCGTTTCGTTTCGTTTCGTATCGTTTCATTTCGTTTCGTTTAGTTTAGTTTCATTTCATAGAATAAATATAGTTTATAATCTCTCTGATATTATTAACATAGAACTTCACATATTCATAATTATTTCTCTATTTACTAGTAGATAAGGAATACAAATTGATACATAGTTTTTTCATGTCATCAAATCGCAGTTACGAATTTTAGAGTTAATGAGGTCTTCTCTAGGATACTAGATAACCTCTAGGATATGTTTTATAAATGAAAATGTGTTAAAAAAACACATAAAGAATAAAATCTAAATCTATAATATATAAAGCTGCATTACGGTCACTGACTGATTGACATAGTTGTTCTCCCAGAAGCAGTGCCGGGGGGTCGTGACGATGTATGGGGGAAGTGTACCTCTCGCTAGGGTGACCATGAGAAAATTCCGAAAGTTGGGAAAATCCAAGATGGCGGACCAAGATGGCGGCTGAACTTTGTCAATTTCCGTCGGATCGATTTCGTTCAAGCGGTAGTTCGTAGCGGGCCGCAAACGGTTGCATTTCAGGTTAAAATAAAAAAATAAAATCCAAGATGGCGGCGTGAAAAATGAAAATGAAAACTGTAATTTTTCGAGGGTTTCAAAAACCGAAATTCCCAGGGTAGTTGCGGGGGTGCTGGCGACACCGGTAGTGGGGCATAGGAAAGTCGAAGGACCCGGCCTCTAGGGAAAATTATGAAATGTCGAAAATCCAAGATGGCCGCCGAGTTGGGGGCGTGTGAAATTGGTCCTAAAAATCCGGATTATTTTTAAAGTCATTTTTTAGGTACAGGGCAACCCCGCAGCGAGTCGGCTTCTATGGGGCGATGATGGGTCTCGGTATAAAGTATTGCCAGCGCTAAAAAGAATTCCCGAATTTGGGGTAATTTGGGAGAAATGGTCCAAAAAGTGGGAAAAATTTTTTTCGACATTTTTGACAAAAGAGGCATCAAGGCCTATTGAAAAACATCCCCTAAAGAGTTTTAGGTGGGTTTTGTTGAAATTTACTGGCAACACCCATACATGGTTTGACCAAAATAGAAATAGGGGTGTCTCTCCAAAAACTGAAATTCCTAGGGTACTTGCGGGGATGCTACCGATCCCTATTGTAGGGCATTGGGAGGCTGAAAGACCCGGCCTCTAGGGAAAATTATGAAATTTCAGAAATCCAAGATGGCGGCCAAGCTATGGGAGATTAAGTTTTTGGAAAAATTTTGGGATATTTTCAATCGTGTTTTTGCTGCACATGGCAACCCCGTAGCTAAACGCCACCTACTGACATGGGTAAGTCTCAGTAAGAAGATTTGCCAGGGCTAAAAATTTTCCCCGATTTTGGGTTAAATTTGGAGAAAAGTCCCATAAAGTGGGAAAAATTTTTTTCGACATTTTAAATGAAAAAGTTTTGTTGGTCTACCAAAAATCGTCCCCTGAAGGGTTTTAGGGGAATTTTGTCAGAATTTGCTGGCAACACCCATACATCATGGGACAAATTTTGAAATTGAGGTCTAGCTTCAAAAACTGAAATTGATAGGGTACCTACGAGTGTGCTAGCTCAACGCACTGTGCGGCGTCGGATAGCCGAAGGATCCGGCCTCTAGGGAAAATTATGAAATTTTAGAAATCCAAGATGGCGGCACCGATAAGGGAGTTTTGCTTTTCGGATAAAATTTGGGACATTTTTAAATGTTGTTTTAGGACACATGGCAACCCCGCAGTGAGTCGACTTCTATGGAGAGATGATGTCTGTTGACACAAAGTATTACCTGGTATGAAAATTTTCCCTGATTTTGGGGTATTTTTTGAGACAGGTCCTAAAAAGTGGGAAAATTTTTTTTCGACATTTCAAACAAAAGAATGATGAAAATCTGTCAAAAGTCATCCCCTTAAGGGTTTTTGGTGGTTTTTGTCAGAATTATCTGGCAACACCTCAGATCAGTTTTCTTAGGGAATAGTACAAGAAGAAGTCACCGAAGCTCTACATAATGTATAGACGAAATGTTTCTGCTACTAGGGTGAATACGTCAAAAGTATTAAGAAGTAAAAATCCAAAATGGCGGCAGAGATAGGGGAGTTTTGCTTTTCGGAGAAAATTTGGGATATTTTTAAATGTAGTTTTAGGACACTTGCCAACCCCACAGCCAGTCGACTTCTATGGAGAGAGGATGTGTCTCAACACAAAGTATTACCTGGTATAAAAATTTTCCCCAATTTTAGGGTAATTTTTGAGATAAGTCCTAAAAAGTGGGACAATAATTTTTGGATATTTCAAACAAAAGAATGATGAAAATCTGTCAAAAACAATCCCCCTATTGATTTTAGGTGGTTTTTGTCAGAATTATCTGGCAACACCTTACATCAGTTTTCTTAGAGAATAGTACTAGAAGGAGTCACCGAGGCTCTATACAATGTATGAACGAAATGTTTCTGTCACTAGGGTGAATATGTCAAAAGTATTAAAAAGTAAAAATCTAAGATGGCGGCCGAGTTGGGGTACTTAATTTATGTTGACAATTTTGGGGTACCACTGAACCTTGCAGCGAGTTGACTTCTATAGAGCAATGGAAATTCTCGGTGGGAAATATTACCTGGTCCAAAAAATTTCCCGATTTTGAGGTAATTTCGAAGAAAAGTAAAAAAACGTGGAATTTTTTTCGTCAATTTGAACAAAATAGTGATGAGCATTGGTCCAAAATTATCCCTCAAAGGGCCCTAGGTGGTTTTTGTCAAAATCTCCTGGCAACACCATACATCGATTTTCATAGTAAACCGTACTAAGGAACTCCTAGGTGTATGTAACCTGGGCTCTGTATAATATATGGATGGAAAAATCCAAGATGGCGGCCGAATTAGGATACTTTATCTATGATGACAATTTTAAGAACTTTTTAAAATTCAGTTTTGTGGCATCATCCCTGCAACGAATTGACTTGTATTGAGGAATGGAAACTCTCGGTGCGAAGTATTAACTAATTTTCATAGTAAACAGTACTAAGGAACTACTAGAAGGAGTCACCTTAGCTCTGTACAATGTATGGACAAAATGTTTCTGTCACCAAAGTGGATAAGTTAAAAATATTCAAAAATGAAAAATCCAAGATGGTGGCCGAGTTTAACTATTTTATCTCTGATGATAAATTTAGGAATATATTTTGGGGTACCTGGCTTCCCTGCAGCGAGTCGACCTTTATTGAGCCATGGTAGATTTCGGTTCGAAATATTATCTAGGCATATTTATTCACAAATTTTCCCCGATTTTTGGGTAATTTTGCAAACCCAAAATGTGGGAACTTTTTTTTTCGACATTCTAACATAAGAGTGACGGGGATCTATAATAAATCTCACCTTAATAGTTTTATGCGATTTTTTGTAAAATTAGTTGGCAACACCATGCATCGATTTTCGTAAAGAGTAATATTTACTAAGGACCCACTAGAAGGATCGTGTCTCTGTACAATATATGGATGAAAAAGGAAAAATGGTATGAAAATTTACCCCGATTCTGGGGTAATTTTTGGTGGGTCTTAGGTGGCTTTTGTCAAAATGAGCTGGCAACACCATACATCGATTTCCATTGTAAACAGTACTTAGGAACTACTAGAAGGAGTTACCTTGGCTCTGTACAATGTATGGACGAAATGTTTCTCACCTGAAGATGTATATGTTAAAACTATTTAAAAAGGACTCATTCAAGATGGCGGCCGAGTTAGGGTACTTTATTCCCGATGACAAGTTTAGGGACGTTTTAAAACTCATTTTTGGGGTACTATTTTATTCCTTACAGCAAGTTGACTTCTATGGAGCAAAGACGTGAAGTATTATATAGGCTACAAATTTTCCCCGATTTTTGGGTAATTTTGCAAACCCAATATGTGGGAATTTTTTTTTCGACATTTAAACATAAAAGTGACGGGTATCTATAATAAATCTCATCTAAATAGTTTTATGCATTTTTTTGTAAAATTAGGTGGCAACACCATGCATAGGTTTTCGTAGAAAGTAATATTTACTAAGGATAGATATATCTGTCGTCATGTAATATATATGTCAGAAGTATCAAAATGGAAAAATCCAAGATGGCCGCCGAGGTTGACTTTGAACAAAATTTGGAAGATTTTTTTACTTTGGTACATGGTAACCATGCAGTGAGTCCGCTTTTATGGGATGGTATTGAATCTCAGTATTGCCAGCGCTAAAAACTTTCACCGATTTTAATATTTATGATATTTTAATTAAAAGAGTGATGAGTGGTTATTATTTATCATAGGTCCTTTACCTACGATAAATAATAACCCTAAGGCTTTTATCAAAATTATTTGGAAAACTCCACCGTGGATATCATACATTTCTTTCATTGTATGATATCCACGGTTTATTACCAGCTAAGGAGACTATCTTGGAATTCATTCCTGCTTCTATTCTAAATGATAATCGTTCGTGTAAAAAATACAGTTATGTTTTATATGTCCTTTACACTAGAAATTTTGGTCACAGATCTATTCTATAAGGTATAAAGGTTGGTTAGGTTAGGTTCAGTTTTATGACCTCTACATTAGAAATAGCGACCCCATACTACTATAGTATATAGAAAGTAGGGTTCGGTAGAATTTTGTATTTCGTATTCGGTTACGCATTAATATAATGGCCAATTATAATAGAAATTATAGCCACAGATCAATACGGTATGCAGAAGTGAATTAGGTTAGATTTCATATTCTGTTCTCTACATTATAAACTATGATCACAGACTAATATATTGTTGTTACAATACAAAGTGGCGCCATAAGTCAATACGGTATACAAACAGTGAGTTAGGTTTCGTTTTTTCACTCTTACAATAGGAATTGACCTTTGTGGTATAGTTTCATATCAAAACATGTTTCTGCCAACCAAGATCGAAAAGAAAACCTTCACCATAAAAAAATCAGCTAAAACGACCCACACGCAACCTCGACGGTTTTGTTTTTCTTTATTTCCTTTACAATAGAAATTATGGTCAAAGATATATATACAGAGGTTAGATTTTGTATTGCTACTCAGTAGTAATTATTGCTTCAGACTATTAGTATACTGAAAAGAAAGATGAAGTTAGGTCTATAGACAGAAGAATATGGAAATTGTGGTCACAGATCAATAAGGTACACAGAAACGGGGGTTAGGTTAGGTTTCGTATTATGATCTATCTATATATTATGATCTGTTTAAATGTTTAAGTGTGTAACTTTATTGTTTTATATAACCAATTTAAATATAACTTTAATATTAAAGATAAATTCATGAGGTATCTGTTATTGGCTTTACTAACTAAGTAATACTATATATTATCTGTAAATTGTATAAGCTGTTGATTACCTAAAATAAATAAATAAATAAATAAATCTCTACATTAGAAACTGTGAACCCAAATTAATATAGTATACAGAAAGGTAGGTAATGTGAGGTTTTGTATTGTGTCCAGTGCAATAAAAATTAAAGCCACAGGTCGAAATGGCATACAGAAAGATAGGTTAGGTTAGGTTTCGTATTATGATCTCTACATTAAAAACTTTGACCCCAGACTAATATAGTATACAGAAAGGTAGGTTAGGTTAGGTTTTGTATTGTGACCAAATACAAAGTTTCACCACAGGATGGTACATGTGAAAAAAAAATTCACTGTTACAATAGGAAGTCACCTAATTGTATCAAAACAGACAACTCTACTTGCCAACCAAGTCTACTCGAAAAGAAAACCGTCTTCACAAAAAAAATCAACGACAACGCCTCGCGGGCCTCTTGAGGCCCGCGCACACACGCACCCTCTAGTATATAATATATAACTGAAAGGTGACTGACTGACATAGTGATCTATCAACGCACAGTCTAAACCACTGGACGGATCGGGCTGAAATTTGGCATGCGAAGATGTTATGACGTAGGCATCCGCTAAGAAAGGATTTTGATTAGTTCTACCCCCAAGGGAATAAAATAGGGGATGAAAGCTTGTATAAATCTTCTTAGATTTTCAACTGATTGAATTGAAATTAAAGATTAGAGCTACTATGATGAAGACATTCGCTTAAATACGATTTTGATAAATTCAACCCCCATGGAGATAAAATAAGGGATGATGCAAGATGTAAATCTATTATTTTGAATCTATCAGTACCTAATGGAATGAATAGTTATAAATTAAGACGAACAAAATAATTTTTAGTTCTTTAGGCTACTTTTATTTTAGAAAATAAAAGTTAAATTCCACGCGGACGAAGACGCGGGAACAGCTAGTATGTATATATGAATAAAGACATGACCAGTAAATGACGTGCTTTTGAAAATATACCCTATAAAAACCAGTCTACGTATCTTCTACGCGCAGTTGTAGATGTGCTACGAGATTGTACTGGCGTAGCATATTACTACGAACTCGTAGAACTTTGCTACGGTAAGTTAAAAATAGGTTTAATGGGTTTTGAAAGAGATTTCTTTGCTTAATACAGATGTCCGTTTAGACTGTACGAGTTATTACTTTCAGAAGTGTGTACCTTTTTTATAAATTTTTTTAATTATCGGAACTCCCTAATCGTTACTAATTCCTTACTAATATTATAAAAGCGAAAATCTGCCTGTCTGTTTGTATGTCTTGCTTTCACACCACATATTAGTGAGTTCAGTAGTTTAGGTGTAAATAGATTTAAATGAATCTTTTGTTCTGGTAATAAATATTATTATTATTATATTAGATTATAGAAGTAACTACTATCTGATTGAACAGAGATTACGCGCGTAGCGGTTTCTATGTTGATTGTCGTATGGCTAATTCTTGTTAATGTAAATATAATTAAATCAATATTTATTTAAAAGAGCAATACACAAGTTTCTTGCTCAATCTTCTTGTGATGAGTCTGCATTCCGAATGAGCGGTAGAATAAAAAAAACTTGACTATACAAAAGTGCTTATATTAAGTTTATTTGAATAAAGATTATTTCTATAACTAAGCAAACAATGAACTGACTGTATTCTCCTGGGCCATCAATATATAATACCTATATTTCGTAATTCTAACAAGTCTTCGGAAGCTAATACTTCAACTGTAAAATTTCAATACAACATTACAAATTTTCAAGTAAAGCTTCGTAACAAATTTGCTAATATTACTTAACTTCGCATAATAATATACGTCGGAACTTAGTGTACAAGTTAAAATTCTATGATGAATTAAATTTAGATGAAAGGAACAACAACTAACACTGAAGTTTAAACAAAGAGGGAGTACACAACTTTGGTAATTGTTACCGATTGAACATCGACGTGGAATTTAGTTGACGCAAATTGGTCCGTTTGTGGTCCTCGAGGTGACCTTTATTTAGACGTGTCGATAGTTACAACTATAGTCGACGAATCACACGTATCTCGTGTACTTCACTCTGTACTATACGATCGAAATTCTCCTCAATATCTGAAATCTAAATTTCTGAGGACAACACCTCTCGTAACCTTCGTCCTTGTAGGACCTTGCTTCTTCAAGTTACTTTTAAGCTTTTGTGTTTAATATACATAATTTAAATTATTAACCGGGTCTTGTCAGCTAGTGCAACCTAGTCGAAACGACGAGAGAGGTAAATACCTTTACTTGCTTCTTCTTTCGCCATTCAGGCAATTAAACACTGGAATGCGCTGCTCCTTGACATTATATGATATTTTAATTTAATTTTACTAATAAATAATCGTGTATTTTAATAAAATTTAATATAATAAGTGATAATTAATTAGTACCAGTGTTTGTTAAAGACTTCATCAAGATTTAATTTGTGAAATTCTTGCCCGTTCGACATCTTGTCAAACGGGGTCAACGGCAGCAAAATTCGAAAAACTTTGGATAAACTTTGGATAAACCGGTGAAGTATTGTTTTTATTTATATGTTTACCTTTGATTGAGTAATCTATTTAATCAATAAACTACCTCTTAATATAAATACTTTCTTGCTAATCTAAATAATTAGATTGTCATCAATTCATCACATGCTATAGATCGTTTGTTATATACAAATTCTTTGAATGTTGTTTTATTTATAGAAAAATAAGTATCTAGATTTACCATTTTTTACTCATTTTATTCCTAAAGTAATATTAGAAATATTTAACAATAATTGCGACTTACAAAATACACTCCTAACTACCTACATAATAGTACTAACGATTCGTTTATTTTGTCTTTACTGTACTCCCTGACAATTTCTAGTATATTTTCTTAATTAATAATTAATACATAAATATAAAATAATACACAACTACAAAATTGTTTTATAAATTATTAAATTGTCAAGTAATCTTATATATTAACTCCCTAATCAGCCTTACTAAATTGTATATTTTCAATACTCATCTGTTTTATCTTTACTATGTTTCCAGTAAAAATGGTCACTCGCAGTAAGGACTTGGATGTGAAATTGAAGAAGGCTTTACAGGAGTTAAAAGACAAGAAGGAACTATGTGACAAATTAATTCAGGAACGGGATGAGGGGGAGGTAGAAATATCAAATATAGTACATAAAAATACTATATTAAAGCAAAACTTGGCTGAATTAGACTGTAAATTTCAAAATGTACAAAAAGAACGGGATCAACTGCAGTTTCTTGTCGACTCCTTTGACCAGTGCCGGAATGCTCATGACTGTGCACTCAACCGCATCCATGAATTAGAATGTGAATTGTCAGAAGCATATAATAAAATTAACACATTGACCACAAAAATGGGAGACCAAGAAGCAGAAAAGACTATGACATTATATGCCGAGTTGATCGAACAAAGTGTATGTGATGAGCCTGACCCTGTCCACTCCATCTCTGACACACAGAAGCCTTTTGTACAACAGAAGCGAGTAAAGCACCCTCTAACTAATTACAATAGTAAGAACTATAGAAAAATAAGCAGACAAATTAAAAGATTAAGAAAATCTTTCAAACTTAATCAAACTGCCTTATCAAAATTAGTAAAAGAAAAAGAATTTAATTTTGAAAAACAATTAGAATATTATGAAAATCAGTTCTGGACCCATAAATTACAGTTTGATACAAATACTACAAGGTTATTATTGCATATAAAAGAACTGGAAACATCATTGGATGCTATTAGTGACAAGTACTCACATGCTCAGTTTCAAATATCAAAACATAATGTTGTGATGAAGGAATTGCTTGAATTTAACTCAAAAAGTGAAAGTGGAACATCTGAACAACTGTCACAGCAACATGCAGACTGCAACACTATGTCGGGCAACTACACATCACCTTCATCAACATCCATTGTCACTCCAGAACAAACAAATATACTACCCAATGTTGTTAGTAGTCACCACACATATAAGAATAACACTGTAATATATTCAGATAGTATAGGAATAAATCTAGGATCGCTCATGAATAACTGTTTGAGTGAACATATCCAAAACAATTGTATGCCGAATGCCCCATTTAATTATATAGTTGATAGAATGTTAAAAAATCAAAATAGTTATACTGAATACACAACTATTGTGTTATTCATTGGAAATAGTTTAGGTATCACTCAAAATGATTTGATTAACTTATTTGAATCTGTCTCAAATATGAGAATTAAAAAATTTGTAATATGTACATTTCCATACTCAAAATCATTATCAAAGAATAGAAATAATTATATCTTTAAACTTAACACTCATATATATAACATGAGCTGTTATAATGACAACATTCATTGTTTTGATACAAATAAATTTGTAAAAAAATTTACATTGACTAAAAATACTTTGTATTTGTCACATTTTGATAAAAGACATATAGCTACTTTGTTAGCTTATAATATACACAATCCTGTTGTAAGTAGTATAACGGGTATTTATTCTGACTGCACAGTTTTTAGTAGTTTTACTAATGTTTCTGTGCAAGAATCTTTAAACTTAAGTTACAGACAAAGAGAAAGCCATCACAACTAAATTTAGTACATCAAAATATTCAAGGCTTTCTTGGCAAAGAATTAGAGATAGAATTATTTATAAGTAAATTTAATATTGACATTGTATGCCTCACAGAACATTGGTTGAAACAGTCCAACATGGTATTTCAGTTACCAAATTATGAAATATTGAGTACATTTACTCGGCAAATTTCAATTAGAGGTGGTTCAATTATTTTATTAAAAAATAACATTAAAGGGAAAGAACGTAAAGATATTGTAGCCCTTTCAAATGAATGCATTATAGAATTATCATGTGTAGAACTAGAGAAACACATAATTATATGTGTGTATAGGCCTCCTAACTCAGACTATGAAAAATTTGAGTCTACCATGGAAGATGTACTGAAGTTAGCATTCAAAAGTAACAAATTTATTTTGGTATGTGGGGATTTCAATATAGATCTTCTTGTTGATAGTCCTATAAGTAATAAAATTAGAAACCTTTTTAAAAGTTTTGATCTGGATCATATTTTCTTTGAACCTACTAGGATTACATCCACTACGGCAACATGTATTGATAATATATATTGTAATTTTAGTATTTTAAATAAATCGATTATAAATAGATTGCCGTCAGACCATTGTGGACAAATAGTAACATTCGCATGTAATGAAAAAAACGAGATTATGTATAAGTTCTACAGACCAACAACAGCATTTAAATTACAGAATTTTAAAAACAGATTAAATGGAAGTTTACCGTTTTTGATATTTGATAATATTGATCCAAATATATCATATAATCGTTTTTTCAATATAATAAAAAATCATTTTGATAAAAATTTTACAGTAAAGAAACTTAAAGTCAATAATTCTAAGTACGCTGAATGGTCAACATTAGGTATCAATATAAGTAGGGAAAATATGTATCAATTATATGATATTAGATCATATTTGCGTGATCCTATATTCTATGAATATGTCAAAAATTATTCAAAGTTATTCAAAAAAGTATGTAAGGCCGCCAAGGCACTTTATTTAAAGAATAAAATTAAGTTTTCTAAAAATAAAATAAAAACTACCTGGAATATAATAAATACAGAAACAGGTAACATTAAGTCGCGCCAGTCAGAATATGAGTTAAAAGCAGAAAATGGCGTTATTATTGATAATAATGAACTAGTTGCTCAAACTTTTGATAATTTCTTTTCAACAATACCTCTCAAAGCTACGGAAAATTTAAACTCGTCACCTAGTTTAGCTGAAACATTATTAAAAAATACCATAAATCCTTGCGTTCATGACTTTACTTTTCATCATATCAGTTGCTCCTGTGTGATAAAAACGTTCAACGCTCTCAATCTAAAAGGAACTGAGGATATCTGGGGTATGTCAGTTAGAGTCATGAAAACTGTAATAAGTGAAGTTGCTTCACATTTAACTGAAATATTTAATATGAGTATTGATCAAGGTATTTTTCCAGATCTAATGAAAGTGAGTAAAATAATACCGCTATTTAAATCTGGTGACAAAGACAATATATCAAATTTTAGACCTATCTCAATTTTACCAGTATTTAGTAAGATTTTTGAAAAGATACTACTTACACAAATGTTAGCTCATTTTAATACACATGATTTATTTCATAAACAGCAATTTGGATTTACGAGTGGACGGTCTACTACTGATGCAGGCATTAACTTAATACAAAGTATTTTCGGTGCCTGGGAAGATTCACAGGATGCCATTGGTGTCTTCTGTGATCTCTCTAAAGCGTTTGATTGCGTTGACCATAGGATATTATTACGCAAACTAGAGCATTATGGAATTAGAGAAAAATCCTCAGAACTCATTGGATCATATTTGCGCGATAGAATTCAAGTGGTAGACATTAAAGGAAGCAAGTCCAAGGGGTCATTTATAAAAATGGGTGTACCCCAGGGTTCTATACTTGGCCCATTTCTTTTTCTTGTTTATATAAATGACTTACCATACCAGTTTCAAAACATACTTGACATAGTATTATTTGCTGATGACACATCACTTATTTTCAAAGTGAAAAGAAATACAAAGGATTTTAATAATATAAATATTGCTCTTGAGGATGTTCTAAACTGGTTTACATCAAATAATCTAGCGCTTAATTCAATGAAAACAAAATGTGTTAAATTCTCTTTACCAAATGTAAAACAAGTAACGACAACTGTTAGTATGAATCATCATGTTTTGGACTTTGTTAATGAGACTTCGTTTCTTGGTATTGTAATAGATAATAAATTGCAGTGGGGTCCACATATATTCACACTAGCCAAAAGACTAAGCTCGGCTGCTTTTGCTATCAGAAAAATTAGACAATTGACTGATACTGCAACAGCGAAACTAGTGTATTTTAGTTACTTCCATAGTATAATGTCGTATGGTATTATATTGTGGGGAAGAGCGGCTGATGTAGAATCAATTTTTATATTACAAAAAAGAGCAATTCGTTCAATATATAATTTACCGTGTCGCGAATCTCTTAGAGAACGCTTTAAAGAAACAGGTATTCTTACTGTTCCCTCTCAATATATATATGAAAATATTATGTATGTACGCAAAAACTTAAATTTATTTCCAAAAATAGTCACTTACACGCTTTTAATACAAGGAATAAAAATAAATTAAATATGCCTAGTTATCGTCTCAAAAAAGTAAGTACATCTTTCATGGGACATTGTATACGTTTTTATAATAAATTGCCAGATAGTGTTTTAAATTTAAGTGAAGCCAAATTTAAGATACATGTAAAAAAAACACTTTGCTCTAAAGCTTATTATAAAATAAACGACTACTTAAATGACTACAATGTGTGGACTTAATTACAATTTTAACTTTTGTTATGAGGCATATAATTTTTCCCATTGACATGGATAATGTAATAACAATAAAGAAACTTATTATAAATTTTGTAATGACATATTGTAAATTAAATAATGTAAATTTAATATTGTAATGGGTGAAAACTGTGATCGGTACAGCCTATGCTGTAAATAATATAATTGACGTAGTGGAGTAACCTGAAACAGTCATGCTCGCTATAAAGTTCAAACTTGTGGCGGCGTGGTGGGCCGGGTCGATGTGCTCCCTCAAATATGGTTGAGTACAATGATGGCTGGCTCATACGTCATACTCGTGAACGGGTGCTGCTTGTGGGGACTGGTCTGTTCAGGTTGTGAACACTGATTAAATTTTTTGTTCTTTGCGATAGCATATGCTGGTGGTCACTCTATTCTCCCAAATTTGAATTTTAATAACTGTATTTATCATAAACATGTTCCACTATTATTTGAAAAAATTACGAGCTGAGTTTCTTGTCAGTTCTTCTCATCTCGATATCATTCCGAACTGACGGTAGATTTGACATATCATAAGAGTCTGTAATAGACCTACATGAATAAAGATATTTTGAATTTGAAAAAATTAAATCTATTAAAAATAAATCTCATTTCAAAGCTAAATTACGGGATCATTTTCTACGCAATGTGCAATCATAATTAAATTTCTGATTCTCCTTGTTTAGCTCTTTCTTTTCCGCTCTATTTAACTTTTCTTTTGCCTCATACATGGGTAATTTTCCTGTATCTAAGTATATATATATATATATATATATATGTCTAACATCAAATGAAAATCCCGAACATGAACAACTATTACCATGCACGCTGGTCATTCAAGTAATCGTTTAGTTAGGTTTTGCTCAGTAAATATGATTTAACTGATGTTTTGAATTTATTTAAGGGTAATTCCAACATATCCTTTGGTATCTTATTGTAAATTTTTATACCTATTCCTATAAAAGACCTATTCACTTTTTCTAAACGATACTTGGGGACTTCAGGGTATATAAAAAAATGCAGTTGAATTGAGAATTGTCTCCTTTTGAATGAATTGAGAATCATCTTTTTGAAAGTTAGTTAAAATTACTAACGCTCGGGCAATTACGATTAAACGCAAATTTAAACTAACTGTCGCACAAATCCAGTTAGTAGTTCTATGCATCGAACTTAGATGCAAGTAGTTAACTAGTACTGAAAACCAGCTCCAAACTCAATATACCTGCAGTGATATTCCGTAGCAAAGTTGTATGCACATGTAGTAATGATATATATATATGAAGTTTGAGTCATTTAAGATAGCATTTGTTAATTTGATAAGATACCAAAGGAATTACCCTTAAATAAATTCAAAATATCTGTCAAATCATATTTACTGAGCAAAGCCTACTCACTAAACAATTACTTGAATGGTGAGCGTGCATGGCAATAGTTGTTCATGCACGGGATTTTTATTTAATGTTAAACATAGACACCTATATAAATTGTAAATAAACTGACTTTAAAAAAAAGTAATTCAATTGAGTTTCTCGCCAGTAGTAGGGAAAAATTACAATATTAAAAAAATAATGTTCATAAGCGACTAAAATGTCCTACATGAATAAATGATTTTTAAATTGAATTTGAATTTGACAGCTCGGTCTAACAGTACAAATACTTTAATTCATGAGTATGATTGAAAATATGTAAGTATTTATACCAGCTGTCTACTACCATAACACAAGCTCTGTTTAGCATAGGACAAGATGGCGCTGTGTGAATTGAAGCGACTTATTATTATTATTAACTTCAATATCTATTATATTAACGTTTGTAAACGTAACACTTTTCAAAATTAAGTGTTTAATAGTTTTTTGTAAATTTAGTTTACATAATTGTCACTAGATGTTGTTTATGGATGCTAATGGAATGGTGCACCCGTCTGCGCTAACGGTTTACGCTGGCACCAGTGGAGGATGATAAGATGAGCATGAAGTCAGGTCAGTTAGCCCATCGTGACAAATTCACTAGGAGTTGATGATGGTTTCCAGGGAGAACTGCGAGGAGGTCAACCTAACATGGTACATTGCTAGCAATGGTGGGATCATGAGTCCCCATTATTGACAATCCCCTTTCCCCTAGTTCCTGAGATTAGAGAGTTCAAATAAACAAACTTATCAGCTTAATAATATTAGTGTAGATAATAGAGAGAGTTGTTAGAATCTATAGGTTGAAGTTGTAACGTTCCCCCTTTACCTATGAAAATGACGTCTACGATACCCTCTCTAAATAACAGAGGAATCGCTAAGCTAAATATAATAGATCATATAACGATGGAACACTTAATCTTTAATTATTTGGCCATATAAATAAATTATTGTGATCGTCTAGTATCGGTGGACCCGTTGTGTATGTAGTAACTATAGATTCTTTGATTGGTATATGAAGGAGTAATATTTGCATAATTAAGTACAATCTAAATAATACAAATTATTATACAGAGTACAAGGTATAAATAATAATTGTAATATAAGGTAAATAGTTGATTATTTTAATTAAGTAGCAATGTGGATTATAATAAATATATTCGTTAATAGAGATCGTAAGACCAATGAGAGTTGATAATAAAATAAAGGTCTAGATTCCTAAAATACTATTTGTAATACGATTTCTACACCTATTATTCACTACCTTACCTAACTACTAGATTATACGATTACATAGAATATGCTAGATCGGAAAGATTAAATACCTGTAATATTAATAATTCCAATATAATGGAATTTTAATTCGCATAATTTCAATGTCATAAATCTATAATATAATCTGACAGTGCAGCTATTTATGAAGGTTAGGTTAAGCAAGGTTCATCACAATTTCAAAAGTTATATCATTACTCCTGATTATGATGACAACAAAGGTCCTGATGCCGGTCACAGATGGTTCAGGGAGGCACCCCAAATAGCGCCCGAGACTTGTGACACGGGTGTAGGTTTAAAGGTACCTTTTAGAATGCATTAACACTCACCTTCACTACTTCTGGTAACCTCCCATTCCCAACTAATAAACCCCCCAATCCCTACAATATTCACAATTACATATATTTTCACTTAACTGTTTAATATCCATATCTTCACCTAATAGTTAACGTAATTTATTACAACCCTAATCATTACTCATGTAGAATATATTCAATAGAAAAGATAAGTGCACTTAACATTACTAATTTCAATGTGATGTATTTTAATAGTTGTATTCGTATAAATTCAATATGATAATTCTGTATTAATTTGATAGTTCCACTATTTATAGAATGTAAAAGACATCTCTATATTTATAAGGAAGTTATACTGAACCGAATTGCTACTGCTTCAGCTGGTTCATATAAACAATATTCAATAGTTAATTCGTCTATTAATTACTTATTTAATTTGTGCAGTGTGTAATAAGTTGTAATATAATAAATGTAATGCGTCCTAAACTTTACCCACACAATGCTGCATATCCAGAGTAGCAACATATCTCTATATTGATACACCAGCCATACAACATGCATACGGTAAAACTTAGGGTGTGTGTCCTAGATAACCACTCAGTTATCAACTAAACAGAAGTCCCTATTGGTTGTAGAAATCTCCACAGGGATCGTGGTCTAAAACCTTCATTGCGAGCTTTGACTCATCTCTCCTCAAATGATGGAACATGTGACTTCATCATAGATTCATCGAACTGAGCCTCTCTCTCCTCCTGATAAAAACTTACACAACTATTACAGAAATTATATTTCCTTACTAAAGCCTCCATAGAGATTTACGGATCATAATATATCATCAAAAACTATTGGAAAATGTCACTTCAATAGTTCAATCATCGATACAAGTATTTTCCTCCTTCCAGTGAAGCCTTCAGTAACCAGAACCCCCCCAAGCGACATATTTTGTGGAATGTATATAATCTTTATATGGGTTAATTCGTCTATTAATTATCTATTTAATTTGTGCAGTGTATAATAAGTTGTAATATAATAAATGTAATGCGTCCTAAACTTTACCCACACAATGCTGCATATCCAGAGTAGCAACATATCGCTATATTGATACACCAGCCATACAACATGCATACGGTAAAACTTAGGGTGTGTGTCCTAGATAACCACAGTGTTATCAACTAAGTTAAGTCCCTACTGGTTGTAGAAATCTCCACAGGGATCGTGGTCTAAAACCTTCATTGCGAGCTTTGACTCATTTCTCCTCAAATGATGGAACATGTGACTTCATCATAGATTCATCGATCTGAGCCTCTCTCTCCTCCTGATAAAAACTTCCACAACCTATTTATTATAAACTTCACTTACTTGCTAAAGTCTCCATAGAGATTTACGGTTCACATTTGATCATCATAAACTATTGGAAAATGTTACTTCAATAGTTTATTCATCGATACAAACATTTGCCTCCTTCTAATAAAGGCTTCAGCAAAAATATATATAAGACTCAAGGATCTTCCTCTCACTACATCTTCAGTGTAATGTAATATAGACATGTACTAAATATTAACCATGCAATATCTACATATTCGAAATAGTAAACGTAATTTACTATCCCAAACAAGGAACACCACACAGCAAGACATTTAGTGTGAATAATGAAATATTTGAAATAAGTAATAAATAGTTGAAATAAGTGAATGAAATATTTATTTTTGAAAAGTAACTGAGCTAATATTAGGCATCATTATAAGTACAATAGTGTTTTATTATAACTTCCTTAATTTACTTTTAGTTTAGTCGTAGTAAATTTATTATTAATATAATTCTCATATAAAATATTAGAGTTATCAACAACTGTTAAAGGACACAATTAAATTCATTAGCATCTAACGAGTAAATATACACATTTAATATTAAACTCCTAACCTTTCAACCTAACTAAAGAAAATAAATCAATATAACTCAGATTTAGATACAAATTGAGACTATTATCGTAATATAAGAAAGACACAAATAAACCATGCTCGTTAAATTTTATATTATAAGTAATTAAACTAAATCAATGTATTCGTCAACATATTAATTCCACGCAAATCATAAAATAAATAAACACATGTACATTTCCTAATTATCTTGGCAGTTTATCTAAAATATCCCAATAATACAGTCAAATGATGACAGACATACAGTATATTATGAGCACAATAAATAAAGTGAAAGAATTAAAATGACTTACCAATATGTTGACAAGAACGGATATTAAAAGTATTAAAATCACTTACTAAAATCTCCTTATTTACGAATAGTAAAAGAATTAAATATACACTTGTTACACCTACGGATGCTCGCCATCGACTACCTCTGGTTCCGATTTCTTCGTCCTTCCTCACAATTCTACCAATTTTGGTTTTGCCAAATATATATATATCTAAACATAACTCAACATGAGAACTTCGTTCTTATGCAGTTCACACTAATTATACAGGATGATTTTTAAATTTATTTTGTAACACTTTTATTTATCCTAAATTTTATTTTGTTTTTCAAATATTTTTCCTATATAAATTATAAATAACCATTTACCGAGTTTACATAATATATTTACTTGTTTATTAATTTAATGCTGATATAACTTTATAATAAATTGCAAACACATATATAATATGTAATTAATATTAAAGTCTGTAATAAAAATAAAAATGTAATTTATAATTTACTTAATAAATCATTATAATTAGATAAACGTTAGTATTCATATATAAACGCTCATTCTGTTGATACTATTATTTTACATACTGTGTTTTTATGAAATTCTAATAAATTCCTTTCTATTATCAAAACCTGAACTAATGTTTCAATACAATTAATTCCTTAGAAGTCGTTTTCTATTTATCTATTTAAATCATGATCTCTTACAACGTAGTAAATTGGAACATCCTATGTATGCATGTCGGCTTTCTTTTGTTAAACACAAAGGATGACGTTCTATTGTCCTATTTGCTAGTAAATATGTTTACAGAAAAATATTTAACAGTTCTTAATAGTTTTGTTTTTAACACACGTGTAATATCTGTAGATAGTGTGTTTGTCGGCCTTCTTTTGACGAACACAAAAGGATGCCGCCCTATTGTCTTTTCTGCTAGTAAACATGTTTACATATATGCATTTAACAGTTTTTAATGGCTTTATTTTGACACACATGTAATATCTATAGATAGTTATAGCGAACTATCCTTTTTCTGGTGTTGAGAGCTAAATACACAATATTGATTTTATTTAGTATTTTGTACTATTTTACATCTAACTTATTTTATGTATTTTATTTATCAAATAAGACGATGCTTCTACTACAATTATTTTGTCAATTAAATAAC
>NW_026712752.1:0-4965 GCF_030625045.1 Achroia grisella
CAATTGATTTTTTGTACGTTACTAAATCTACAACACGTTATACAACGACGAATATGTTTTTTGACTGTTACATATCCGCTTATAATCCAAAACTTCTGTCGTAAATACATCAAGGTAAGTCTAGGACCTCCATGAAGTGTCGTTTTATGTGCCTGGTTAATAAGTAATTCTGTCAGTCTTGATGTTTTCGGAAGTATGATGGGATGTTTGGTGTCGTTTGTCAAGTTTGAATATTCCAGTCTCCCACCAACTCTCAAAATACCTTTCTTATCCAAAAACGGACTCAGTTTAAGTAGACTACTACTGCTTTTTACCGATCCTGTTCGTTGTATTTGTGCAATGTCATCATGGTACTCTTTAACTTGTGTCATCCGAATAAGTATGTTATATGCATTTTCTATTTCAGACGATGTCAGGTAATTATTGTCGTTAATTGTTGGTGACTCATACCTTGCCTTTTTAGTTATACGATACCGAGTATTTGTTATGAAACGCGATACCCAAGACAAGACGTGCCGCATGAGTAATAGAACTGTATTTTTCTAATATGTTTTCAATAACTTCATATTTTAATTGTGTAGTCATTACTTGGGGATTTCTTTTGATTTCAATCTCCGGGTCTTCTATATTTAGAGTATTTTCTTTAACGTCATCCTTTAGCCACGTAGGTCCCTTCCACCACAATGAGTGCTCTCTCAGCTGGGAAGGGGTAAGGCCTCTAGTTGCACAGTCTGCTGCATTGTCAGATGATTTTGTATGTCTCCATTGTACTGCGGGAATAACGGCTATAATTTGTTGTGTACGATTTGCCACGAACACATTCCAACGTGACGGATTCCCATGCAACCATCCAATCACCACCATGGAATCTGTCCAAGCATAAGTCTGTGCATGAATTTTATTGATTGCAAAAGTTTGTAAGACCTTTGCAACAAGTTTTGTCAATAGTAGGGCTCCACAAAGTTCTAGCCGTGGTAATGTCAGTTTCTTCTTGGCAGGCGCTAATTTTGTTTTAGCTGCTATAAGTTGTATTGTTGTCTGTTGAAACTCATGTCGGGTTTTGGCATAAATAACACATGCGTATGCCTTTTCTGAAGCATCACAAAATCCATGTATTTCGATGTCAGTTTCTGTTGTACCAATCCATCTCGGTATCTCAAGGTAGTTGATATTGTCCAAGTCATCCCTCAGTAACTTCCACTCTTCCTGGATTTCTTGAGGAACTGTATCATTCCAGCCTATTTCGGTGGACCACACGCGTTGAAATATGAGCTTTGCTTTCAATGTGACAGGCGATAACCAACCAAGTGGGTCAAAAATCTTCGATATATCAGATAACATAGTACGTTTAGTGTATGTCTCGGTTGCGCGATCTATTTTGTTTTGATATGTAAATGTGTCGGTAACCGGATTCCATCTAAGTCCAAGTGTTTTAGTAGAGTCAGCGTTCTTGAAGTCCAATACCGATGGATTTAATTGGTGTTCTGTCAAATGCATTAGTAACTCCGGCGTGTTACTCGACCATTTTCTTAAGTTAAATCCTGCTCCTTTCAACATGTCAATTACTTCCGCTTGTATATTTTTAGCCTGCTCTATGGTATGAGCGCCACTAACTAGGTCATCAACAAATAGGTCATTTTCCAAAATTTTGCCTGCAAGGGGATATTTCTGTGCGTCATCACTTGCTAACTGTTTTATCGTCCTCATTGCTAAATATGGCGCTGCTTTTGTACCATAGGTTACTGTACACAGTTGATATTCTTCCAGCGGTTTCATTAATTGGTCCCGCCAGACAATTTTTTGCAGATGCTGCTGGTCTTCTTGAAGCATCACCATACGATACATTTTTTCGCAGTCTGCCGTGAATGCAATTTTATATATTCGCCATCTCAGAAGAAGAGACAGGATATCTTGTTGGAGCTTCGGACCACATTCCATCAGATCATTCAGACTGAACCCTGATGTAGTTTTGCTCGACCCATTAAATACAACTCTAAGCTTCGTTGTAGTAGAGTCATTTTTAATCACTCCATGATGTGGAAGTATGCAGCTTACTTTTGTCTTAGTAACACACTTCTTCATGTGACCCATATTAATATACTCGTCGATAAATCGTTTATAATTGTCATATAAAGTGTCATCGTTTTGGAACCTCTTTTCCTGCTGTTTGAACTGAGCCACTGCTTGTGGTTTGCTATCTCCCAGCTTACTTTCAAACCCTTCCTTCATTGGCAACCTCACTTCATATCTTCCACTAGGTAAACGTCGTGTTGTTGTCATGAATAAATTTTCGCAGAATCGATCTTGCTGCGTAAGATTTTTCACTTCAGTGTCAGATGGAATGTCTTCTATCTCCCAATAATTGGCAATGTCTTCTATGTTATTAATGACGACATGACAATTAAATGATGGTGTAATATTTCCCGATAGAATCCACCCCATTTTTGTCTGCTGTGCAATGGGTTCTTGTGGAGAACCTTTTACGAGTCCATTCATTATTATTTCTGAATATATTTTTGCATCTAATAAAACGTCAATCGGCTTCGATATGTTAAATTCCGGATCTGCAAGTGGAAGGTTATTGATATGCTTGTAATGAGCAGTATCAAATGAATTGTTCGGCAAATGATTAATCATTTTTGGCATAATCAGAACATCAGTATTAAATGTATAATCGTCATGAATCGATTTGCACTGAAGGTTAATTTTCCCTTTACATTTGTTTGATAAAGTACCGACGCCAGAGATCGTACCGTCAAAGTGACGTCTGGGTAATCCTAGTCTTTGTGCCGCATTCTCTGTAATCAAGGATATTTGTGAACCCTGGTCGAGAAGCGCTGTCAATTTAATATATTGTCCGTCTTTGCATAACACATGCATTTGAACCGATGGGAGTAATATCTCGTTACTGATGTCCGCTAAGTGATGAACAGTTTGCTGACGCATCTGTTGCTGTTTTCTTGGTGTGAATAGCTTGGTAGAATTTGAGGTCACATCGGGGTTGACGCATGCTTCATGCAATAATGTATTGTGTGCTGCGTTGCATTCTTTACAGCGTTTTGTGGAATTGCAGATATTTTTTTCGTGCACAAATAAACAATTTTTGCACACATTATATTTCGAAACTGTTGCCAATTTAACTTCTGGTGACATAGATTCAAATTTGCTGCATTGGTATAACGCATGGTTGGTATTGCACAATACACAATGAAATACGCTAGATGTTCTAGTAAATGCTGTTTTCTTCCCAGGCACATATGATGATTTTTCCTTGTAAGCAAATGATTTAGAATAACCTGGGTTATTCATTGTTGATGTGTTCTTGTCATGTTTCTTTACAGGTTCCAAGGCTGTAAATTTAGCCTCTAAGAATGCAATAGCTTCCTCAAATACTGGTAATTTACGAGGTTCTTTCCTACTTTCCATGTAATCGCTGTATGTGTGCGTGTCAAACTTTTTTATCAGCAGATGAACCAGGATAGGATCCCACGTCGTGGTGTCAATTCCTAAATTATGGATGGCGTGAATGCATTCCATAGTAGTATCATGTAATCTTCTCAACTCGTAAGAATTTTGTTTCTGTATATTAGGTTGATTAAGAAATATTTCAATTTGTTTGGTGAATAAAATTTGCTGATTGTTATATCTGTGGTTGAGAATTTCCCAAGCGGTGTCATAATTTTCGGCTGATACATGTAGATGTTGCACTAAACGTTCAGCTTCTCCCTTTAGTTTACCCTTAAGATGTTGCATCTTCTGAGCCTTTGTTAGTAGCTTATTGTCATGTATACCACCTTTAAACAGGTCGAGAAAGGTAGGCCATTGATTGTAATTTCCCGTGAAGACAGGTACCTCCAACTGTGGGGTAGAATGTTGCAGATGTATAGCGGACGACAGCTTGTTGCTTAATTCCCGTTTACTCTTTTTTAAATTTGGTTTCGTACTCAGTATATTCCTTTTCATAGAACATATCTGACCCTTCAACTATGTTGTCAATTTTCCAATGCAGAGTGTCAATGTTATTCCATCTCAATTGCAGGTTACGTAATTCATCTTCTATTTCCCATTTGTTACTCAACTGCTCCATCTCAAGGTTTTGGATATACCGCTTGAACGCCTTAAAATTCGTTTTCTGTTCAATGATTAAAGCATTGAGCTTTTCATCTGGTTGCGTACCTTTGTTTTCCTGTCCGCGGTACGAAGTCAACAAGTGAAGTACTTCTTCATACGTACGCTTAGTGTCATCATAGATGTTCTTGACGAAATATTCACTCGTAATATCATCATATTCGACAAGTTTCTGATGATTCATTTCAAATTCACCCCAAAGATTGTGTAGGGTATTCACTCTCGAGGTTATATACTCTGGAGACTTCCTGCCCGCACCATCTTTTTTAAAGTTGATTTTTATAGTCTGGATTGTGGAAATAATATCCTTTTGACGAGTATAAAGAGTTTGCGCTTCCATCTCGATTGTCAGGAAAACTTGTCAAATACCGAAGTAAGAAAAACTTGTCAAATACCGAAGTACAAAAAATAAATGGAACGATCTTACTTGAGATTGTCCAGATGAGAAGGAGATACTTATGGCTGAGATGCTCGATCACTCTTCACACCAGCTGGTGCCAGGCCTGAAGTTGCTGTCAGAAATCACCGTTCACAGATGTGAGCTGCGTCAGTCAATAAGAGTCTGCTGTTGACTCAATATGAATGTCACGGCACTGTACTTTAATGTCACGGCACTGCACTTTTACTGTCACTCTCCTGATTTAAATGTCATTTGCCAGGAGCCACGATGTCACTTGTCAATGTTCGTCAAAAACGCGGTTCGCGATGTCTCGAAGGACCAAAATGTACGGGTTGTGTGACCACGATACATAAGATGTCAATCTCGCGATGAGATGATGTCAGCTAATCAGAGGTGGGTGTTGTCAAGAGGAAACGACCTTTATTAGCGAGTGTCTT
>NW_026712753.1:0-3884 GCF_030625045.1 Achroia grisella
CGCACATCAGCATTTTACGCCACTTACATTTTAATTCATAATATATGTTCAGTTCGCGTTGAGCTACCAAGTTGGTCAAGCGTTCTCGTTACAGCCAACAAGGGCTGCGTCACTCATTTCATTCACTCATAGTCCATTAAGCTCATCTTTACCTTTAGTACGTTTCGGTTAATACAGTAGTGTTCAGTACTTAACAATCTTTTATTCCTTTCCACCATCATCTAAAGTATTGTAGGGTCCAGCAAGGGATCATCAAAATCTGAGGCTAACAGGTGTCTCAGCGGATCACCAAGGATTCGTAAGCAGTTATCAAAAACAGTCAAGTAAGATCTTTCCATTTATTTCTTACTATAATTAAATCCTCGTCATGGAGGCCTTACATGCAAATCAGGACGAACTTTACACAGCCATCCTAAAGTTGGCTACAAATATCAAAAAAAGACTCAGCGGATCGTAAGACTGCTGACTATTTCAAGCGACGTTTAGATACTTTAAATCAATATTGGTCTGATTACCAGTACCATCACGAACGTCTTCTCATGGAAGAAAGTAAGACTCATCCCTATTTCATTGGCCGTAAATACGAAAAACAAAAGAGCTATATATCTCGACTAAGGAACTTATCAATCAACAATATCAAGTTTTGTTGATGAAGATGAAAGAAACTCAACAAGGAGATTCTACACAGGAAGAACAGGGTCCTGCATGGTCTGAGCAAGAAGATCCGGTGGGACAACAATCGCCGCCTGTCGAGACATGCTCCAGAGGTTCATCTAGCAAGCTTGATGAACTATTGAAGAAACAAGCAAGCAACCAGGGGCGCTGCAGCGCACTGTGGCAGGGATAAATTTGGATTTTATGTCCGAAAAGTGGGAGTTGAAAGATGCCTTGCGTATTCTACAGTCTCGATGGTCTATTATAGATTCCTTACATTGGGAACTAGACAGCGAATTAGAGGGTACGAATCAAGAATATGAGGTGTCTTATACGAAGCAAGAAACTATTTACAATGAATTAAAAAATGCAATTAATAGAAAACTAGGGTCAGTAGTTCACAAAGAGAATTGGACGCCAAAAATCGACATCCCGTTCTTCAGTGGCAATTATCAAAATTGGGTGTCTTTCAAGGACTTGTTTACTGAAGCTATCCACAGTAACATCTCCTTATCAAACGCCCACAAGATGCAGTTTCTTAAAAGCAAGGTGCGAGGAGAAGCTGAACGTTTGATACAGCATTTACAAATCAGTTCTGACAATTACAATGTCTGCTGGGAGATATTGAACAATAGGTACAACAACAAATGGTTGATTTTTACATCTCATCTAGATCTCGTACTGAATCTTCCAGTAGTTCAACAAGCAAATGTTTTTCAGATCAAGAAAATTCACGATACCACTCTAGAGTGTTTAAACTCAATAAGGAACCTAGGCGTTAACATAGACAGCTGGGATCCATTCATCGTGCGTATTTTATTGCTGAAATTGGATGCGGACACGCATGATCATTATTTGGAATCTCTGAAGAAACCCAGAGATCTACCAAAATTGACGGAGTTTCTAAGCTTCTTAGAGAGCAGATTCACCGCATTGGAATCTTCACGCAAGAAAAACGAAAATTCCAAACCATCAACAAGCAAGCAAAATAAAACATCGTCATCATTCTTCAAGAATAAATATTCAGCAAGTAAGACTTCGGTAAATAATATCGAATTAACATGTCCATTATGCAAAAAGAGTCACATGGAATATACTATTGTAATAAGTTTTTAACTATGACGCCAAGTTCGAAGCGACAAGCTATAACACGATTACGTCTGTGCAAAAATTGTCTTTATTCGCATGGGGATAAGGAATGTACGTCCGAAAAACGGTGCCGCGAATGTAGCGGTAGACATAATACACTTTTACATGAAGCGTTCAACAATAAGTCTTCATGTAACACAATTACTGAGAATAAAACACCAGTGGTCCTTGCAACGCAAAATCAAGAATCTCAAGAAAATCACGTTGCGCAACAAGGCAATAACATGATCGAAACATTATTAGCAACCGCAATGATCAAAGTTCAAGCAAGTGACGGATCATACCACAAAATGCGTGCGCTAATAGATCAAGGCTCTCAAGCCTCTCTTATCACAGCGAGAGCGACACAACAGCTAGCTTTATCAAGAAAGTATTGCAAGGCCGTCATCTGCGGGATAGGAGAAAAGGAGAGCAGTAGCAAGGGCGTTACGAACATAACATGTTGTTCGCATTTCAATGACTTTACATTTAAAACAGATGTAGTAATCATGGACACGCTGATTAATCAGTTACCAAGATGTACATTTACCAAGCCAACATGGGCACATCTAGCTGGCGTGCAACTAGCCGATCCAGAATACAATGTCAGCCGTCCTATCGACATCTTATTGGGAGCCGATGTGTATTCCCATATCATTTTAGAGGGCATTATCAGGGTGGATCTATCATTACCGGTCGCGCAACAGACACGACTGGGATGGATCTTATGCGGAAACTTAAACACTTTTCATTGTAGCGTAGTCCTGAATCAAGTGGACGAAGTACAAAGATTTTGGGAGATTGAAGACATCTCGGAATCATCCAATTTATCTGCAGAAGATCTACAATGCATTGAGTATTACAAGAAAACCACAAGAAGGCATGATAATGGCATGTATGAAGTAAGATTGCCTTTTCAAGAAAACTTTGAGGTACAGTTGGGATTGTCTAAAAATAAAGCAATGGCGCAATTTCAACAGTTGGAAAGGAAATTTCACAATAATGAAGAATTAGCAAAACAATATAAATTATTTATTCAAGAATATAAAACGTTAGGACATATGATACCGGCGTCCGGTAACATGCAACCGGATTATTATTTACCGCACCATTGTGTATTGCGAAACGATTCCACTACGACAGCACTTCGCGTAGTTTTCAACGCTTCATCAAAAACAACAACAGGAACTAGCTTAAATGACGTCATGTTAAAAGGCCCAAATCTACAGCAAGATCTCCAATCTTTACTATTAAGGTGGAGACAATATCGCGTTGCTTTTACGGCAGATATCGAAAAAATGTTCCGTTTTATTTGGCTAAATGAACAGGATCAAAAATTCCAAAAATCATATGGAGGGATACTACTGACATGCGTCATCAGGTATACCAACTATGCACGGTTACATACGGCACCAAGGCCGCACCATTTTTAGCTATGATGACTTTAAAACAACTGGCTGAAGATGAGAGACAAAATTTCGACAGTGTTGCAATCAAGGCCTTGGAGCAGTCATTCTACATGGATGACGTCCTTCATGGGTCGCATTCTGTCGAGTTAGCAGTAAAACTAAAGCAAGATTTAATCACATTGCTAAAATCAGGGGGTTTAATTTAAGAAAGTGGTCGTCCAACGTATCAGTCTTACAAGACGATGCAATCAGTGCGAATAGAGAGCAAGAAAATTTCGATTTTAAGGAAATGGAGACATCAAAAACATTGGGATTACGTTGGAATTCAAAACAAGACTTATTTACATTTCAATCAAAAATGGAACCATCAAACAAAACACCAACTAAAAGATCCATGTTATCAGACATATCAAAGTTGTTTGACCCTCTTGGTTGGCTGTCACCGTTATCAACAAAGCTAAAACTACTATTTCAGCAAGTTTGGATGTCAAGTAGTCAATGGGATGACAAGTTACCCGATCAAATTAGCAAAGAATGGCTAAACATTAAAGATGACATGCACAAAATCAATCAATTCAAGTTGGAGCGTTGGCTGGGTACAGGAGAAAACAACACGCTAGAATTACATGGATTCTGCGATTCGTCTAATAAAGCCTACGCATGCGTTGTTTATTGCAAGACTGAAAACAACGG
>NW_026712754.1:0-7722 GCF_030625045.1 Achroia grisella
ACTTAGGTAGATAAGTCGCCCCACCGGAGATGTCGCGCCGAGATGGGTCAGACAGTAGATTAGTTTTTTTACAATTAAAAGTACCTCAGAATCGGTAACACGCTTTTAATTTGTCTCCCGAAATTCCTTAGTAGTAATACTTAGTAATTTCAATAGTTTCCCCGCTCCGGAAACAAGAGTGGCGCAGCCGGTAGGATTTCGCTGTTATATTCCTAAATTCTTCGCGGTTTTAAATTCGTCGCGTGTCTCGAGGACGAGCTGCACGATAGCTGTGGGAATTTAAGGACGAGTGAAATCCGACGAACCAAATAAATTACTCTTGGTGCGTGTGGGCAAACAAAGGAATACCAAGGATGAGAGTAGCAGCTGGCTGGTGAGTGATTTTTTCGCCAATCCATGTTCCTCTATCCCCCAATACTTAATACCTACATTATTTTGAGATTAAACCTCTCTCATTATAACGTGTTCATTTAGATTATTGGCTTATCTCATTGTGTTCTATAAATAGAACCGACATAGAGTAGTTAAACTTTCAGAGACGCCAATTAATTGTTATCTCAAGTGTATTCTTTGCATTGATATTTTTATAAATGTGTTTTATTAAAAGTAATAAGTAAAGTGTATGTAATTCTACACCTAATATAAAAAAAAAAAAAATATATATTTTATACATTAATATTTTTAATTTTATTACCTAAACTATTACATACATTTTGCGTCTAATTATTTTCTGATTTACGTGTGTTATGTTTGAATTGTGTTATCTTGTGTGTTTCATAGCATAGTCAATTGTACTCTCACGAATTGTTTTATCTGTTCCGTTCTCTACTCTGTGAACATGATGACTTCAGTGACTATTGAACAAATACCCAAAGAAATTATTCAATTAATACCTTTGTATAATGGTGATAAAAGACAGTTAAATCTTTATTTGCGAAAGTGTCAGTATGTCCTTGACCGATATAAGGGTAGCCACGAACAAAATCTTTACGTTTATAATGTTTTAACTAGTCGATTGAGAGATGACGCCGCAGCGCTCTTATCAGAACGTGAAGATATTGTGACATGGTCTGCTTTTAAAGATCTACTTATTCAACATTTTGGAGACCCGCGTAGCGAAGCGTGCATTAATATCGAATTAGAATCCTTAAAAATTAAATCCGGTGAAAGTTATTTAGAATTTTGTAATAGAATCCAAAGTGTTCGATCATTATTGATGTCCAAGGTCAACATGATTGAGGATACTGATTTGAAGAGTGCAAAGACAATTATTTATAACAATACGGCCTTGAATGTGTTCTTATACAATCTCCCAGAGAATATGGTTCGTATTGTAAGGCTTAAGGCACCCTCTAGTTTAGAAGCGGCCTTGAGTATAGTACTTGAGGAAGTTAATTTCTTAGAGCAGTATAATACTAGGAATCGCATTTACGGTCAATCTAGCAGTTTCGGATCAAAATTGGTAATGACGCCAGCGGGATACAAACCTTTATTGCCAAATAATATTACCACACCTAAATTTAATTTCGGTATTCCACAGAATAAATTCAATCAGCCCCAAGGTCAATTACCAAATGCATTAACATCACGCCCCAAGCCTGGGTACTTACCCCAATCTCAACAATTTGGGTACAGGCCACCCCAACAATTCGGGTACAGGCCACCTCAACAATTCGGGTATAGGCCACCTCAACCATTTGGGTACAGGCCACCCCAACAATTAGGATACAGGCCACCGCCACAGTTTGGCTATAAACCGTTGCAACCTCAGCAGTTTGGTTACAAATCCCCCAATAATTCTAATACCCCACAAATACTAAAACCTCAAACGCAAACTACTGATGTGTCTATGCGAACAGCCCAACCTAAATCGAATGTACCACAAGGTTTCAATTTAAATGAATTGTCTGCTGACGACTATGAGCCTTATTACAATAACTATTACTCTAACTATGACGATGACTATTATGGTGACTCAAATGAAATTAATTATCATGACGAGACTCATGTTGACTATGAATTACAATCAGAAAATGAAATTCAGGCACTGGATTTTCAGGAGAGTGCCTCGACGGACAAGAAATCTTAGAATTAAATTTTGACTCTAATTTAGAGCTACCGTATATTTATGTAGAAGAGATAGACGCAAAAATGATGATAGATACTGGTAGTATGAGATCGTTCATTGGTCCTACAAAAGCATATGAGTATTTTTACGACTATATACGTAATGAAAATTTTCAGGTGGTTAGTACTCATGCTACTAGTAGACATAATGAAGTAATAGAAATTCCTCTTCTACCTACCTTTGTTAGTGACGATTGGCATAAGTTCTATGTATACGAAGTAGATCCACGGTATGACGGGCTTATAGGTAACGACCTTTTACAGCAATTAGGTGCAATTATTGATCTAAAAGAACGAATCTTAAAAACGAATTCCACTTGTATTCCAATAATCAATAATAATTTAAATTATAAAATTACTGTACAGCCACGTTCAGAACAACGATTTAAATTGCCAGTAGATCAATATTCAGGTGACGCTATTCTTGACTACCAAGAATTTCGAAATGGACTACGAATGCCTAGTGCTTTAGTAAACTGTGATAGTGGATACGCATTTACAGTAATTCAAAACACTTCAGATTGCCCAAAACAACTGACTATTTGCCAACCTTTCACAGTAACGCCATATGAAAATACAGAATACAACATTAATTTTACTACGACCAATACTCCTCTAGAAATTGACAAATTACTTGAAGAAAATTTAGATAAATTAAGACTCGATCATACCAATGGCGAAGAACGTGAGAAAATTTATGCACTTTGTAGGGAATATAAGGACATATTCTACTGTGACCAAATCCCCCTTACGTTTACTAATCAGGTTAAACATCACATACGTACCAAAAATGAAGATCCTATATACATTAAACCCTATAGACAGGCACCCTTCATCCAAAACGAAATAAATAATCAGGTAGAAAAATTACTTCATGAAAATGTTATACAAGAATCTCATTCCCCTTGGAGTGCTCCAGTTCACCTTGTCCCTAAAAAAAGAAGGATGCGTCTGGTGAAATTAAATACAGGATGGTAATAGACTACAGACGACTGAATGACATAACCATAGACGACAAATACCCCCTACCTAATATTAATGACCTTTTCGACAAACTAGGAAAGAGTGTGTACTTCACCACATTGGATCTAGCAAGCGGCTACCACCAAATAGAAGTAGAAGAGAAGGATAGACAGAAGACAGCTTTTTCGACGCAAAATGGCCATTTTGAGTTTCTCAGAATGCCGTTTGGACTTAAAACCGCTCCTGCTACCTTCCAACGGACCATGGATAATATTTTGCGTGGTCTGCAAGGACTCCACTGCATGGTATACTTGGATGACATAATAATTTACGGAAATAGCCTTGACGAAATGATAAATAAATTAAGAATTGTATTTGACCGACTTAGAACAACTAACATGAAAATTCAATTAGACAAATCTGAATTTTTACGCAAAGAAGTGCTCTACCTTGGACACACTATAACTAAAGACGGGCTAAAGCCTAATGACGACAAAATAAACGCTGTATTGAATTACCCGTTACCAAAGACAACGACAGAGATTAAGAGCTTTCTTGGACTTGTAGGTTACTACAGACGTTTTATAAAAGATTTTGCAAAAATTACTCAACCATTGACAGCCTGCTTAAAAAAGCGCAACAAAATTGTTATTGACCAGAAATACATAGACGCATTTAACAAATGCAAGGAACTCCTGACACATGCCCCACTGTTACAATACCCTGACTATGACAAAACATTTATACTGACGACCGACGCATCCAATGTCGCTCTAGGCGCTGTGCTGTCACAAGGACAGATTGGCAGTGACAAGCCCATTGCGTATGCTAGTCGTACCCTCAGTGATACAGAATCACGTTATAGTACCATCGAACGTGAACTGCTCGCTATAGTGTGGGCAGTAAAGCATTTTAGGCCCTATCTGTACGGTAGAAAATTCTATATATATACTGACCACCGTCCCTTAACTTGGCTCCAATCTCTTAAAGACCCTAGTAGCAAACTCACACGTTGGCGGTTACGTTTGCAAGATTACGACTTTGATTTAATTCACAAAAACGGCAAACAAAATACAAATGCAGACGCTCTGTCCAGAATAAAAATCAATGCCTTACTCACAGACGACGAAAATCAGTCTCTAGCAGTTAATATTGATGAGAAGGAAGATAAAAATCTAAATGAATGTGCAGATAGTAAAGGTTCATCAACAGTAACGATATCTGATTCTAGTCGAACTATGACCTGTAGTCCTATAGATTTTTCCGACAATATTAGAGAAGTTCACTACGATACAAATGAGTATCCAATACGATCAGTGTCCAGTAAGTCGAACGAAACCGTTCATTCCGCTGTAGAATTAGAATCAACCGGTATACCTATTTTACATGAGGCGATCGACACCAAGCCGAATCAAATCTTAATATTTTCATGGTTTAAAAATCAAATGCATGTTAAGAACCTGTCACGTGACAAACAAAAGATATTAGAAGTTTTCCTGCCAAAAGATAATCCGCAATTAGTAAAGGACTTTTTAAAGGAATACATACAGCCAAAATTAAAATATTTCATTTATTTTGAGGAGAATGAACATCGGAAACTATTTAGCAATATAATAATTGAACTATTCAGAAAGGGAACTATTAACCTATTTGAATGTACAGAAAGAGTTATTTTTGTAGAAGATGAAGGAGAGCAAAAGGCACTTATACTTAAACACCATGAAGGAAAGACCTGTCATAGAGGCATAAAAGAAACGCTAGTTAGGCTCCGTAGAAATTATTATTGGAATAGAATGCAGGAAACTGTAACAGCCGTCATAAACAGTTGCGATGGGTGCCGTAGAATGAAATATGATAGGAAACCCATCAAACCTATATTACAACTAACACAAACCCAAGACGCGCCTTTTCAAGAGCTATTTATAGATCTTTTTAGTATAGAAGGTAAAACTTATTTAACTATAATTGACGCATTTAGCAAATTAGGTCAGGCAATCGAAACTCAGGGAAAATCAACTCCCGAAGTAACTAGAGCACTGATGAAATATTTTTCGTATTACGGTACACCCAGAAGAATAAGCTCAGACCCCGGAACCGAATTTAATAATGAACTAATTAAGGAATTTTTGAATTTACATAAAATTGATTTCCACATTGGAACCCCTAATAACCCCAATTCAATGGGTCTTATTGAGAGGTTCCACTCCACTATAATAGAAATTTACAGACTGGCCAAATACGAAAAACAATGTACTGATGCGGCTTCGGTTATGACTTATTCTGTTCTGGCATACAATCACACTATTCACTCAGTCACTGAACTTGCACCATTTGAAGTTGTCTTCGGACATACCGACTCAAGCAGTCCGTTTAGCATAGAATTAGAAAAACGTTATTTCCAAAAATTAGTAAAAGATCATGCAAAAAGAATAAAAACATTATACGAACACTTAGCAGACAAAATGGTTAATATTAAAGAAAAGAATAGAGAGAGTAAGGGTGGTGAAGGTGAAATAAAGTTTAAAAAAGGAGAAATTGTTTTCGGTAAAGACATAAATAAGCGTAAAAGTAAGGATAAGCCCCGATATATAAAAGCTGTAGTAACAGGCAAAGCAGATAAAAATATTTTACCTATAAAAATAGGAGAAAGGGATACCAAAATTCCTATTAAAAATATAAAACGTCCTCCACAGGTGCGGCATATTATTGATGACAGTCACGATGCTGTCGCTGGCCCTTCATCTGCAAAATCTTGAAGGTAATCCAGGAGTTTTACCGGTGAAACAAGGTCATGCATATTTCCAAACTGATCAGTGGACTATTGTAAAGATCATCAGCCTAGATCAAATTTATACTGACCTTAACTACATCTCTACCAACTATCAAGCGCTTTGTAATTTAATTGATTGGAATGCATCATACTCACAAGAAATTATGACTATTAAAATGCATACAGATTCCATACGTGATTTAACTGTAGAAAAATACCAACAGCTTATACCATCCAAACGATCTAAACGAGGACTCATTAATCCACTGGGCTCTATTATAAAAATTGTTACCGGTAATTTGGATCATGATGATGCGTTGAAGTATGATAATCTCATTTCTAAATTGAATCAAGGTCAAATCACTATATCTAAAAGGTTAACATTGGTCTCTAAAATGTTTGACAGTTTTATTAATGCCACTGAAACTATTGAACAGAATACAATTAACTTCCATAACAGGTTAACTAAAATTGAAACATTAATTAAAGATTTAACTGCTCAGCAAAATAGTTGGATTTTTCTGACGTACTTAACTGGGTTGTTCAATGTTTTCATGAGTAACTTTCGTACTATATTTATTAGATTAAGTGAAATCGAAACTGCACTTGCATTAAGCAGAGTCTCTATTTTACATCAATCAATTGTTAATTCTTCAGAACTTTTATATCATCTTAAATTAATATCCGAATATGAAAGCTTAATATATCCTCCCGCCGAAGCGAACTTGTTAAAAATAGAAGAGATTATATGTGTTAAATCATTTATTAAAAGTAATCAAATAACGTTTATAATGGAGATACCACTTACCGATAATGTTACTTATAACTATTATAAGATTTACTCCCTACCAATTTTCCATGACACCGAAAATAAGACCCTAGCTATTTTCCCCAAATACCCTTACCTATTGGCGAAAGAAAATAGATACTCACCAATCGCAATACCGTGTAGACCATTCTCTGCCGGTGCTCGCTTCCTCTGCACTGCAGACAACAGGATCCCCTTCTATGAACTTACCTGTGTCGAACAGCTTATGAATTTCGAAAACGACCTTACCCTTTGCAAACAACATCCAATAGAAATCGAACAGGTCAGAGTCCAACAAGTCGCTAACAACAACTGGATCCTGTATAGTGAAGAGAAGACCACACTAACAGAACGATGCAAGGATGAGACCAGTAGACAATTGGTATTTGGTACTTACCTGATGACCATCGAAGAACCCTGTGAGGTGGAGATTCATGGCATACACATTAATCATCGTATCTTCATAGAGTCCGATGTGGTGAAAAGAGTACCAATCATCGCCTTACCTCAGTTACGCACTAACGCACAGCTATCCAGTACACGTGCACTTGATATGAAGGGCATAAATCTAGACGAAGTGAAATATATGGCGTATTCGTTAAAACATAGTGAAGTGATCGAAAGTGTTTTTGATAAAAGGGACAGTAGCTTCAGTGCGTCCTTGGTGTACGTGACCTTAGGTTTAGTTATTTTAAGTATTTTTGTATTTTCCGTTTATGTTGTTCGGCTCAAATTGCTGAAATACACGTGTTTCAAGAAAAATTATCGGAACCAATCTAAAATCGATTCTCCCGATAATTTTCCTCTTAAGGTCGGAGGAGCTATGGTGACCACCCAGCCTTCGGCCCTAGATTAAGTCTGTACGCACACATGTATAATGTGCTGACTATAATTTTAAGAACTTAGGTAGATAAGTCGCCCCACCGGAGATGTCGCGCCGAGATGGGTCAGACAGTAGATTAGTTTTTTTACAATTAAAAGTACCTCAGAATCGGTAACACGCTTTTAATTTGTCTCCCGAAATTCCTTAGTAGTAATACTTAGTAATTTCAAT